>NC_073692.1:35851505-35912884 GCF_029784155.1 Uranotaenia lowii
TCCAGAGTTTGAGTCCGGGATTCTTGTTAAACCGAACCGACTCCCAACAGTCAACGGCAAACAAAATATCCGGTCGAGAACTTTGTGCCAGATACATGATGCGTCGTTTTCAGAACGATAGCGTAACTACTGTTGTTGGTTTACTGAATCATTCGAGGGAGGCTGTACTCGGATAGTACCAATATTTTGTGTGGTGCACTTTGTGAGGCGACACATCAGCAGTAGTTTAAAGAGGGATGATTATTGTAAAAATGATTTTTTGCTGTGAATTATGAAAATTCATGAAAATAACCATTATTGCACACGTGTCGCTTCAATGCTTACGCATTAGCTTTATAGGTATATGAAGCATACCCTGCTAAACAATATTGAGAACAAAGAATAACTTCCAAAATTGACCCTTTTGACCTTTAGGGTTCGATTATTAACCAACCGCAAATTGATTTCCTGGTCCATCCGCACATGCAAATGACCGATCCATTCCACTGGATTCCGCTTCTGCTGCGTGGTTGTATCTACTTATAATTAGGTACATATCCATACCATCCCCTGCCATGCTTCATAAAAGACTGATAAAAAAAACTCACCATTTAAAGACACGGTTTTCACCAGCACCTCCTTTTTGGCCAACTTGGCACAGATCAGTAGCTTCAATCCGAATGGATTTCCCGGATTCGTGTAGATTATCATTTCGCTAATCTATAGTAGTCCGCCTCGTTACCGGTTTTGTATCCGCAAAAAATACTAAGGTGATGCAATTGAAATCAACTTTTGGGCGAGAAAACTGATAGAAAACTTTATCACACAGAGCACAAAAAAGGGAAACCTTCTGCATATACGCTCGTATGGATAAAGATTTTCCGCGAGTTGGCTGACGGACGACGTCGAACGATGATATGGATGCGGGAATGTCAAAATTCGAAACGCATGCGTGCGCGCCATGTTACTAAAGATTGAAGAAATTGAGAGATGAGAAGTTGAAAATGTTTAATGATGTAAGTTCTTTTTTTAATGTTTCTCCATTAATTGATGTTTCTAGTAAGTAAATAATATGCAGATTAAAGTTGATGAAGTTGTTAATTTTGCTCTTGTAAAGCGAAATATTGATATTTTTTCAAAGTGATAAATTTAGCCTATCTCTCCAAAAAAACGTCTCAAGTCAGTCAGCTAAACTTTGTTTTGATGCAATGGCATTCTTAATTTTGGGTTGTTTTTATTCTGAGTGTAGCGACACTGTAATGGTGGTTTGTGCTAACGAGCCCTTTCGATGTTTTTGAGTGTGACAGTTCGCAGTTCAGAGTGATTTGTTTTGGTGCGGAATATTAAAATTATTAGAAAATTTCAAGGAGAAATCAATTCCAACTGAGATAAAACGACTAATTAAAGGTAAATTTATCGTTTACTCCTAAAATCATCAAATGTGAATGAATTGGTACTGTTATAAGCTAAAGACGGTTCAATATGTTGAAATATAATTTCATCTTCAATGAATACCAGAATCAAAACATTAGCAGTGGTATTAGTCCTAAGTGATCGAAAAGCAAAACATAGAATAATCGGTCAAAAATAAATTCGTAAAGTTATCTAAACAAACATCAATATAAAAGTTTATCGAACGACATCGAAGGGGGTGGTCGTTTTCCTTATGGTGAACGTCTTTGGCTTATAAGATCCAGGGAGCGAATCTCGCCACCCTAAATCTAGGTTAATGAAATTGTGTAAGACTTCGGAAGTAAAATACCACGAAATCTAACAATGCAACGAAAATACAGAAATAGTCAATATTAAATTCAATAGTTTCATCAATAAATTCAAATAAGCATTTCACACATTTGGGCTTCTTATAAAAAAAAACTATAATAACTATTTATTTAGCTGAATGTGTACACTGAGTGATAATTTTAAAAAAATATTCTTTTTAATGTACCTTTTTATGTTGATATTATTTCTATGCACATTCAGGTTTTTCACCATGGGTGAACGCAAGGGACAAAATCACTACTATCCGCCAGATTACGATCCCAAGGTGGGAAGCCTGAACAAATGGCACGGAACGCACGCCCTGCGGGAACGGGCCCGGAAAATCCACCTGGGGATTATCATCATCCGGTTCGAAATGCCTTACAATATCTGGTGTGATGGATGCAAGAATCACATCGGCATGGGTGTAAGGTATAACGCGGAGAAAACAAAAGTGGGCATGTAAGTTTATTTTTAAAGCGATATGATCTTCAGAAATTCAAATTTCTCAATTTTAAGGTATTATTCTACGCCAGTCTACCAATTTCGGATGAAATGCCACCTATGCGATAATCATTTCGAGATTAAAACGGATCCAGCGAATTTGGATTATGTCATAGTGACTGGCGCACGTCGACAGGAAAACCGATGGGATCCCACTCAGAACGAACAAATCGTTCCGGAAACTAAAGAAGTTCAGAAGAAGCTGTTCGATGATCCTATGTACAAATTGGAACATGGCGCTAAGGACACAAAGGCAGCGGAAGATGCAAAACCAGTACTCGGTAGATTGTATCAGCGAAATACAAGCATTTGGAAAGATGATTTTGAAGCCAATAGTCGTCTACGTGCGGAATTTAGGGTAAGAAATCGAAATTATGAAATTCCGTTGAATATATAAAATACATAAATTTCAGGCCACCAAGAAACAACGGAAACTACAGGAGGACAAAGATAACGCCTTGCTAGCTAAATCTAGTCTGGATATAACATTGCTACCGGAGAGCGATTCGGATCGCAAGATGGCATCACTGATGCGACTGCATTCGGCAAAGTCGGTTGTGGAAAAAGATCGCGATCGGCGAAGTGCCATCCTGACCCGACCTGCCTTGCCATCTACCTGCACTGGGGAACCATCCGTTGTCAAGGTCAAGAGTTCAGGTGCAAAGCTGAATCGAAATAGTTTGGGTATTGTCAAGAGACCGGCTTCTTCAACCGTTAGAAGTCTCACCAGTAAAGCGAGTCAAGTCGAACAAGATTTAACCAAAAAACCAAAATTATTGCTTTGTAATTATAGTTCTGGATCTAGCGAAAGTGATTGAATTGTAGTATATTTACATAATATATAACTATTAAAGATAAATCTTATAAGAATATTTGGTTTTTGTGATCTTCGAGAAAGATAAAAGTCTCCTGTTAATGAGTCGAGCGGTCGAACATGTTGAAGCCTCATTAACACAGATGAATACCACCCTTTAAAAAGTTAGCCCATTTTTGAAGCTTCATAATATTTTTATCTTAACTCTAATCGAAATGCAGTCTTCGGATGAAATACTTGTCATAGTTTGGACTTTTAGAAAAACCGTATTCAAAAGAAATGATATTGATGAAAACTTGTTTCTCCCGAACAAAATGTCTCAAAATCCCACACAGTAAACGAAAATTACCGAGTTCGGTAATTTTTTTACCGAAATCCTAACATGTGTAAATCGTTAAACTGTTCGGTAATTTTTTCCGTAAAAAATAAACGAGCGATTCTTCATTTACCGATGTTCGTTTATTTTTTACCGAACAGTTTAACGATTTACACATGTTAGGATTTCGGTAAAAAAAATTACCGAAAGCACAGAGAACAGACGTACAAGCTCGAACAAAAAATCTTCAAAAAAGTGTGTAAAATTTCAAATGCTGACACCCAAAAAATACGTTGAAACTTGACTTAAAACAGTGCCATCTATTGCGCCGTTCAAAGTTTCAAATCAAATTTTCACAGTTCTCTTTGGTGTATTTGGAAACATCTGGTGGTTAAGCCAAAAAGGAAAAATTGGTTAAAATGTTCGTTGGAAATCGTGATCCGATCTGACCCAAATTTGGCATGAGATCTTGTACTAGGCATAGGATTAATTTTAGCCTGCAGCGCTTAACTTTTTCAAAAGTCGGGTCATTTTGGCACTCTAATGCACAGTCGTGCATTTGTTTGATTAAAAGCCACCCGAAATGCAGTATCAAAACACGGAATTTATATAGGTAAAAATATTGTATGCGATGTTTTAACAGTTCGGCCAACGATACCCGAACCCATTTCGAATTGTTTTTGACACCTTTGACGTTTAACCCTTTCATTCGTCCGAGGGACAGCCGAAAATCAGCGTTTTGATGATGATTTTTCCGCCCGTCGCTGCCTGGCTTCAAGTGTCATTCAGTCGCATGCTTGCAAGCGAAGGTTTTTCATGTGATTACGCATTCAAAGAGCAAGAAAGTTTAGATAGGATTTTTCTTCACCTGCGAAGACATTGGTTTCGCAGAATTACGGGACTTTCTGGAATCATTTCTCGGTTAAAACGGGCAATCGTCGTGAGTGATTTTCTAAATTTTTTGTGTTTTTGATTAGCTGGTGGGATTGGTTCTTTGTTGAAGGTGCTCTCTCTAAACGCCATTATTCCTGCGATGGGGGTTTTGTGAAGGGGATTAAATCTAACAAATCATTTGGATTAATCCGTCGTTTTGGGTGAAATTGCGGTATCTTAGCGAAGTGTAATGGTGGCCAGCGAAGAGGCCCACGAATATATTTTCATGGGAAGAAGGAAAATAGTTAAAAAAAAAACAGTGAGTGATGTGGGGGAAATGAAAAATCGATTCGTATTCAAATTGAGAAGACAAAAAAAAAAAAAGATTTTTGTGTTCCGTACCTGAACAAGATTGTTAAACCTCTCGGTCTCCTCGTTGGTTCTCGATAGGGTTCTTCAAGGTCTCCTCGCGAGAAGTTGCTAGAAGAATATCTACTGCTGCTTACACAGTTTGGTTTGCGTGTCATCGGTTCCTTCAGAGAATGTCATTCGGCGGTCATAAAAATAGCCCGTAAGTTTGACCAATAAACTTGACAGAGGCCTTTCAATCGCGCAGCGAAATAATTTATATTTATATTCAAGCATTTGAATTACATGTACCTACCTATATACTATCTCTTTATTATGATCGTTCCTTTTTTAATCCTTGGTTCGGTGAATCTTTTTTTTTTTTAATTTCTAATTTGTTATTTATGTATTAACTTTAACGCAGCCTGTCGGTTACATTAAACTATTAGTTCAAGTTAACCTCCCAAAGCCGTTCGCTAAATATCCGTTTCGGGGAAATTTGAGTTTTTAGTTTGATTTCGTTCTCCTGGCTGTGAATGTTAACCTATTTTGATGATATTGACCTATTCATTGTGTAGGTCACTAGTTTACAGCATTTTTGAACTTAGTAAACTGAAGGTCATTTTTAATGTAAAATCGGGCGCTGAATCCAAAAATGAAATTCAAAAAAAATCTCAGTAGAACCGTTTTTGAGTTATGCTCCAAATATGAAATTTTGGAAAAATAAAAAAAGTTCTTGTACTTAGATGAAAATATCTCGGACGGCATAACAGTCATTTGAAATCCCTCTTTTGCATATTGAAGGTAAATAAATTTTCTATCGATCATCTGAACACTTTTTTTGCGTATGATCAATAGTATTGTTGATATTAGTGACTTTATGATAGAAAAAATTATAAAAAACGCATTTTTTTTAGAGAAAATTTGGTTTTAGCGAAAGTTTTAGACAAGATGGTAACATTTAAAAAATCTGATTTTCTTCTGCGCTTGAATGTCAATTTAAAACAAAGATTTCAAGTTGTTATTTATCAAAATCGGTTGAAAATTGAAGAAGTTATGGCTACTTTACCATAACAGTATTTTTTGTAGTTTTTTATAATTTAACGAACCGCAGTACACTTATCATAGTATAGGAAGAATGGAACATGATAAATCTCACTCGCTCCAAGTCAAAATTATTTATTAGCTTACCAGAAGGTCACATGCCAAATTTCAGGACGATCTGACCATAGGGAAGGGTTGCTTGAGTCTCAAACGTGAAAAATTTTTTAAGGTATTATGCCCGGGAGGAACGAAAAATATGGTTTTAATGGTTTTTCATCAATAACTAATTTTCTTCACAAGCCGATTGTTTTTGATGGTTGATTTTCTTAAAGCCTAAGTTGAGACTAATATTTCACCCGAAGACTGTAACTCGATTGGGTTTGAAACAGGAAAGTTATTGTGGTTCCAAGATTGTATTTTGGTCGAAAACTCTCGTATAAAACGCAATGCGTAAAAAGTACCTACTCATTGAGTGTTGGACAAAATTTGCGGCCTTTGAATTGCAATTACTTTTTTGCTTCAAGTCCAATCGTGTTGCAGTCTTGGGGTGAAATATTAGTCTCAACTCAAATCAACCATCAAAAACAATCGGCTTGTGAAGAAAAAAGTTATTGATGAAAAACCAGTATTTTTCGTTCCTCCCGGGCAAAACACCTTAAAATTTTTTTCACGTTTGAGACTCAAGCAACCCCTCCCTATGGTCAGATCGTCCTGAAATTTGGCATGTGACCTTTTGGTAGGCTAATAAATAATTTTGACTTGAAGCGAGTGAGATTTATCATGTTTCATTCTTCCTATACTATGATAAGTGTAATGCGGTTCGTTAAATTATAAAAAACTACAAAAAATACTGTTATTGTAAAGTAGCCATAACTTCTTCAATTTTCAACCGATTTTGATAAATAACCACTTGAAATCTTTGTTTTAAATTGACATTCAAGCGCAGAAGAACATCAGATTTTTTAAATGTTACCATCTAGTCTAAAACTATCACTGGAACAAAATTTTCTCTAAAAAAATGCGTTTTTTTTATAATTTTTTCTATCATAAAGTCACTAATATCAACAATACTGTTGATCATACGCAAAAACAGTGTTCAGATGATCAATAAAAATTTATTTACCTTCAATATGCAAAAGAGGGATTTCAAATACTGTTATGCCGTACGAGATATTTTCATCTAAGTACAAGAACTTTTTTTATTTTTCCAAAATTTCATATTTGGAGCATAACTCAAAAACGGTTCTACTGAGATTTTTTTGAATTTCATTTTCGGATTCAGCGCCCGATTTTACATTGAAAATATTGGTCAGTCAATCAAGTTCACGATTTTTTTTTAATTTTGTAAATTAGTGTAATTTATTCTAATCACCCAACTTTTCTAGATAAAGTCGATGTGTATCACCAGGTTATCAAAAACTAGTTCAGAAAGTAAAAATTCCAAAAATCCAAACTTCTGACAACTTTTCTGTATTTAAGTGTTTCATTGATGTTTGAAATCGTCAAGAATCCATCTATCCGACAATGTATTGGGGTCTGTTGTAATCAGGGAATATCCGGATTGAATATGGTAAATAACTTCCAACTGATAGCTATGTATATGCTTGTATTCATTCGAAATCTTCCTTTGTTAATTGACAATTATATTTTTGTGTATAGTTTATGATTGCTTTGATTTCTATAATATCATACCACATCTCCCTTTCTTTGAAAGAAAAAACAAATAAATCCATAATATTTCTACTAAAAACAATGTCCAAAACGTTGGTGAGATGATTTTAATTGCTTATTACTGCACTCAGCAGTTGCTTCCAATCTACGAAACAAAGAAAAAGAAGAAGTATTGCTTAACAAGATATAATGATTATAGTATTATGATTTATATTTACTGTGTCACTCATCTCATGTCTTGCTGTTGTTGGTTTTGAGGTTTACTAACCGAGTACCAAGGCATCACCAAGTAAATACCGTGTTTAGTTGGATTGTTGATGATGAGTATCATATTGAAGAATATGATCGTCCCCTTCATACCAGTGTCTTCAGTTGCACCTCGGATCCGAACTACGTTGTTTCTGGTAAAGATTTAACCGACAAAAGGGGCCTTGATGATTGCCTTCTTTGGTAAAAGTTCCTCGATGTGCCCACAGGCTCGATTTTCGTATTGCGGGCTGTGTTCCAATCACGTTCCACTGGTTGTCGACATAATTAATATATTTAAATTAAATGTTTTAAGTGTGATCAATTTCCTCGAAAAAAAAAACGGACATGATCCGGGACTGGGGAACGATAACTTTCATGACTGAACTAGGATCATTCGGGATATCCTCGCTGTCAACTTCCGTATTCTCTTTCTGGGCAAAAAATTTCGGTCGGTGGAACCAGCTTCGATTCTTCGAGCCTTTCTTGAGCGCTTCTCGGTTCCGTTATTTCTTTCAGAATATTCATAGATTGAGATCCTACAGAATCCTTCATATCGAGATTTTGCATTATCCAGAATGGAATGAACAGGTTGCCATAGATGCAGAAGTTGTTGATTGGAAATATTTTCATTTAAACTTGCTTGTTTTCAAAGGAAACTTTCAAAGGAAACTTGAACCTCCTTTAACATTCTCAAAGATATCGAGACTTACATTTATGTTAAAATGATGCCGATAACACCACGTTGACGTGGTGTGGAAGAAAATATTTCATTTGAGATAAAAATCTTAGCTGTATATCTTTAAAACTTTTAAACATTTCATTTAGGACTTTTTCGTCTCCTTTGAGACTCTGTTTGTGATTTTTTCCCGTTTCCTTTGAGACCTTTTTTAAAGTCTGCTTTGAGACTGCTCCGAGCTCTCTTTTGAGGCTTAGGTCTCCTTTGAGACCTTTTTTAAGCTCTCCTTTGAGGCTAAGGTCTTCTTTGGGACTATTTTAAGCTCTCTTTTGAGGCTAAGGTCTTCTTTGAGACTATTTCAAGCTCTCCTTGGAGGCTTAGGTCTCCTTTGAGACTAATTTGAGCTCTCCTTTGAGGCTTTTAAAATATCTCGTTTGAGATTATTTTGTCGAATCTTCTTTAAGATTCTGGTGTATTATTTCACCATATTTATTACTTACTCAGCTAAATATTTCTTGTAACATTCCGTGCACAGGGTTCGCCTCGTCGCCAATGTTGTAATCAGGGAATATCCGGATTGAATATGGTAAATAACTTCCAACTGATAGCTATGTATATGCTTGTATTCATTCGAAATCTTCCTATGTTAATTGACAATTATATTTTTGTGTATAGTTTACGATTGCTTTGATTTCTATAATTTCAAGTTGAAATGCAAAACTACCACAGGGTCCAATGAAAGTTTTACCGCTATCTCAGATCTTTCGGTAGAAAAAAAATCATACTTTAAAGAAACGACATACAATTTTGGCTTTGCTTAGCTGTATTTCATTTCCCAATGAACCGATTTCAAAACTCAAATTTTAATTTTTTGTCGTTAATTTGAGCTTTATTTTCATAGAACATACCTGGTCTGTCAAAATTTCCAGTTCTTCAGTATATTGGAATGATGATAAAGATGTTTGAAAAGTGCGCTTCGGGTCATATTGACCTGAACAGCTTTGGAGGTTTAATGAAATAAAAAATCTGTTAATTTACGACATTTTTCATCTAACCGGATAGTTTGTGATGTTTTTTTTTTTGCATAGCTCTTTCAGTCTAAGATTAACTCCGTATCTCTCCTATATGTATGGTCCAAATTCACAAATAAATTCCAATTCAGAAAATGGTCACCTCCTCCCTTGATTTTTTTTTCAATAGGATCAGTAGAGAATTTATAAATTAAAAAAAAAAGTTCATCAAATACTACAGTTACACTTACAGTAACAGAAAAAAGCGATATTTTTTAAGGAATATAAGCAAATAAAAAGGTTTTGCCTTGGCAGGATGTTCAAACAAAGATTTATAACACGTCCTTCTCGATTTTGGCAACATACCAGAACACTTTTGTCGCCAAAATCGGGTCGTGCCAAAAACGAACGGTTTTTTCAACTTTTTTTTTGGTTGTTTCTAAAATCTAACTGCTGTTGTTGTCATAAGCATCATTTTTCGTCAGTTTTTGAAAATTTTTGGGCATTTGTTATTACTTTTTATAATGTTATAGATTCATAAGGCACCTTTTTTGGTTTTGTTTATCATGTCATATTTACATTTTATACATTTTACATAAATTTTTCATATTTTTGTGTCATCTCTAATCTTTTATTTGTATTGTTTTTTTTTTTTTTTCAAATAACCGTTCGATATGGCACATGTGACAAAATAGAATTGTGCTAAGTTTGTAAAATTTTCAAGGATTTCAAAAACAATAAAATTTCATAAAAAGAAAAAAAATTAATAAAATACCAAAAAAAACCGAATGGTATAGTCACAAAAATGAAGAGATGACAAATACAAAAAAAAATGATTAAATCGACAAAAAAAAATTACAAAAATGATAGAAATAGCTAAAATTGGCAAAACGCTAGAGCAAGTGAGAATTCGACCATCGAAAAGCTGGAATCCAGACCAGACCACACTTATCTGGAGGCACATTCCGGATTTTTTTTTGCACAGGTGTGAATCTGGACAGACTTTCCGTGCGAAGTGGATATTCCGTGGATATTTATCCATCTATGTGAATATTCCACACTGTCATTCGTAGATGATCGTGCAACTCTCAACAAGATACTCAAGGATGTTTCCCCCGGTTAAACTTTTGAAAACATGTAAAAAATCATGCGCACTTTTATGGGCAAAAGATTTTAACAAAATGTTATATTTACTTCGGAAAAAGAAGTTTGATTTTTGTTTATTATTTTCTAAATTGGTTAAATATGGGAATTTTAAAGTAATTTCAAACCAAAATAGATTTTGAATAATTTTTAAAGCATAAGTCAAAACTCTTTGCAGTTTTCAATAAAGTTGAAATATCTACGAAATGCGAAAAAATCACACATTCAGTTGCGAATATCTCACCGCAGTGAACTCGTATCGCGTTGCAATCTACTAACAAACTTGTTCCTCATTTTTTTAACTATAAATTATGCAATTCTGAGCTATTTAGCGTACAGGAGGCATATTCTAGGGCGTAAAGAGTGAAAGTATGTTGATTTTCATACACTTTGCCGACAATCTCCATACAAGTCGATTGCGCCAGCTCGTGCTTCAATCAATTGAGCTGAATCTTTCAAAAAATCTTTTTTTTTCACATAATAGCCCCAATCTGGAGAATGTCCCGTTAAAAAATGTTAAAAAAATCATCCCATACAAATATGGACAAGTCTCTAGTATGAAAGGATATCAAAATAAGTTTATTGAGGAAATTAGTAATTCATCTCTTCTTTACATTTTTTTTTTTCAAAAAACCTCTGATTTCGTTCAATGAAATTCAGCAATTAATGTCGACTTATTAGTAACAGCTCCTCCTTCTATCTCTCTCACGCTCTCTTACGATGACCCCGTTTTATTAGGGGATTATTGTCAGATCAGCACAACGAGGGGAAAATTGATAAGTCACGAGATGAGCCTCGCAGAATAAGCCCCAATCAAGCTGTGTAACATTTTTTCGTTCTTGACCGCTCGCTGTATGAATAGGTATACCACATGCGTTATTCGCAAACCACAACACTTAGAAAAATTTAAAAAACGCAAAAATACTTGCATTTTAAAAATAAAAATAGTCCTGTCGTTAAATTCGCGAAAAAAAAATTATATAAGGCATACTTATCATTTAAAGTTCCAAAACCGTCATTTGACCGCCTCCGGTACGTTTAGTGTTAATAACGTTTCTGTACCAAATTTTATGTTTCAAAAATTAATATTGTACCTAGTTCAGTTCTCAGTCATCGATGACTAAATCAAACTGTTTAAGCAATGACCCGACTTCTCGAGAACGCCTCTCTCAATGGAAAACTCGAAACAAATTAGATTAAAGATCGCTCAAAACTAAACCATTTCAACTAGGTCTAAACCCTTTAGAATATCTGTTATAAGGTAAATCGTTTTCTTAAAATAGTCACAACAATTCGGCGAGTTTGTGAGCACCAGCAGGTTATCGAACAAACATTGTTCGTGCGGTGCTTGAGCTTTCGAACGAACAGCAGCAACATGGAAAGAAACGCCAGGTGGTGGTCCTTCCGAAAATTACGTCATTGAGTGAAAGAAGAAGAAGGAATAAAAAACACCATCCGCGTTGCAAGAAAATACCTTGCAAGTTACTAGAAGACACCTCCAACCCATCATTTGATCGTGGTACATACAAGTGTTTTGTAAGCAGCCCATCGCATCATCATCATCATCAGCGGTTCGTCAAAGTGTTTTTGGGGATTTTCTTTCTGCTAAAAGAAGAGGTGAAAATCCGGCCTCCCCCCGTCGTTGTTGTGGCACGTGAGATCCGGCCATCAATTTGTTGGCTTCGTACCCAAATATACAGATCTACTATTCAGATTATTTCGTCAAGTGCAAGTGTTGTTGTTGGGGTGGGTTAAGTGAAATTTGTTTGTGTACAAATTGAAATGGCCCTTTCACCGGACCCGTACGAGCAACGGCTGCAACGGCTCTATCAGATGTTCCAAGCGCACGACGTCGATTCCTGTGGCCGGTTGGATCGGGAAGCGCTTCTGAAACTGTGCCATACGCTGGAACTGCAGGAACGCAGCCAACAGTTAGTGCAGTATGTGTTGCTCAGCAAAGATAGGCAACGTGCTACATTCAAAGAGTTTCGCGAGGGTTTACTGTACATCCTGAACGACGACGAGGAACATCATCAAGGTGCCGGCAAATGTGATGTTGGCACGGGTGAAGTCGAGCAGCGAACCGGCAGCAACAGCAGCACAGGTGAGTTCACCGAACAAGAAAAAAATAAATCGTCATAAATCTCATTTCATCATTCAACCAAAACCGAAAACAAGAAAAAAAAACCGTCACTCAAAACTTTCCCAAAGATGGGAGATAAAATCGGCGGTTTGATGAACACATTTTAAGGGCACATGGCTGTTTTTTCTTCTTCTCTAACTTTCGGTGTTTGCTGATGATGACCCGGTGGCATTTCATGTCATGTCGTGCCATTGCTATATACTAAAGTAGTTTAGTTTGTCAAAACCGATTTAAGAGCCGAAATTACTTATTGTTTGGTTTGTTTGATCGTTGCAAAACAACTTACAAGCGTACACCACTACCTGGTTTCCCATGTTTCACCGACTTCTGGCTAATTTTGGTTAAAAATAGGATAGCTTGGAGGGAATGAGGAAATTTTACGTAATGTGTTAAAATTACAAAAAATATCGAAAATAACAAATATTAAAAAAAAAAACAAAATAAGTAAAATAACAAAAATTAAAAAATTACAAAAGATTGAAATGACAAATTTGAAAAAAAAGACTGAAATTGCAAAAATGACAAAAAGGCAAAGAGTGCAAAAGTAACAAAAAAAAAAAGTACTTACACTGCCGGCCAAAAGTTTGGGATCACCCACTAAAAAACATGCAAATTTTGATCGTTCATATCTCAGCCGTCTTAGGACATATTGAAAATCTTCTGATCTCATTTGAAAGATAATGAGCAATAGCTATCTCGGAGGTATTTTGCCTAAATATAATGTTTTAGTTTTGAACTTAAAACTTAACCTAAAGTTATACCATTTTCAAAAAATCGCACTCAATATTCAAAGCCGATCATCTCGGGATAGGGTGGACCAAATCTCAAAATTTGAGTGGCATTAGAATTCCTGTTCTTTACTTCTCAAAACACAATCAAAAAATTTTGTGAAAAAATTCAAAAACGTATTTTTAATTAATAATATAGACACTTGAGTTATCGCCCAAAAGTTTGGGATCACCTCTTTGTATGATGAGTTTGGGATCATTCTTATAAAAACATGCAAATTTGTTTTATTCATATCTTTCTCATCTAACATCGTATTGCAGATCTGATGGGTTCATTTGGAAGCTAAGGAATTGTTGTTTTTTAATAAATTCATTCAAAAATTATATTTTGAAGTGATAACCATAAAAAATCACCTAAATTTAATTGTTTTTTTGAAAGTTCCCAGATTTTTTTTATAGTTCTCACCTTAAAATATAATTTTTGAATGAATTTATTAAAAAACAACAATTCCTAAGCTTCCAAATGAACCCTTCAGCTCTGCAATACGATGTTAGATGAGAAAGATATAAATAAAATAAATTTGCATGTTTTTATAAGAATGATCCCAAACTCACCATACAAAGAGGTGATCCCAAACTTTTGGACGATAACTCAAGTGTCTATATTATTAATTAAAAATACATTCTTGAATTTTTTCTCAAATATTTTTGATTGTGTTTTGAGAAGTAAAGAACAGGAATTTTAATGCCACTCAAATTTTGAGATTTGGTCCACCCTATCCCGAGATGATCGGCTTTGAGTATAGAGTGCGACTTTTTGAAAATGTTATAACTTTAGGTTAAGTTTTAAGTTCAAAACTTAAACATTATATTTGGACAAAATACCTCCGAGATAGCTATTGCTCGTTATCTTTCAAATGAGATCAGAAGATTTTCAATATGTCTTAAGACGGCTGAGATATGAACGATCAAAATTTGCATGTTTTTTAGTGGGTGATCCCAAACTTTTGGCCGGCAGTGTACATTACAAAAATGATGAAAATGACAGAAATTAAAAAAAAAAATGACAAAAATGACAGAAATAACAAAACTGACAAAAATCACAAAACTGACAAATATTACAAAAATGACAAAAATTACAAAAATGATGGAAATGACAGAAATTACAAAACTGACAAAAATGACAAAAATTACAAAAATGATGGAAATGACAGAAATTACAAAACTGACAAAAATGACAAAAATGACAAAAATGACAAAAATTACAAAAAAGACAAAAATAACAAAAATTACAAAAATTACAAAAATGACAAAAAAGACAAAAATGACAAAAATGACAAAAATGACAAAAATGACAAACATTACAAAAAATTCAAAAAAAATCAAAAATAACAAAATAACAAAAATGACAAAAATGACAAAAATGACAAAAATGACAAAAATGACAAAAATGACAAAAATGACAAAAATGACAAAAATGACAAAAATGACAAAAATGACAAAAATGACAAAAATGACAAAAATGACAAAAATGACAAAAATGACAAAAATGACAAAAATGACAAAAATGACAAAAATGACAAAAATGACAAAAATGACAAAAATGACAAAAATGACAAAAATGACAAAAATGACAAAAATGACAAAAATGACAAAAATGACAAAAATGACAAAAATGACAAAAATGACAAAAAAGACAAAAATGACAAAATTGACGAAAATCACAAAAATGACAAAAATGACAAATATGACAAAAATGACAAAAATGACAAAAATGACAAAAATGACAAAAATGACAAAAATGACAAAAATGACAAAAATGACAAAAATGACAAAAATGACAAAAATGACAAAAATGACAAAAATGACAAAAATGACAAAAATGACAAAAATGACAAAAATGACAAAAATGACAAAAATGACAAAAATGACAAAAATGACAAAAATGACAAAAATGACAAAAATGACAAAAATGACAAAAATGACAAAAATGACAAAAATGACAAAAATGACAAAAATGACAAAAATGACAAAAATGACAAAAATGACAAAAATGACAAAAATGACAAAAATGACAAAAATGACAAAAATGACAAAAATGACAAAAATGACAAAAATGACAAAAATGACAAAAATGACAAAAATGACAAAAATGACAAAAATGACAAAAATGACAAAAATGACAAAAATGACAAAAATGACAAAAATGACAAAAATGACAAAAATGACAAAAATGACAAAAATGACAAAAATGACCAAAATGGCAAAAATGACAAAAATGACCAAAACGACAAAAATGACAAAAATGACCACATTTTCATATGTGATGAAAGGAATTAGAGAAACATGAACTATCAAAGAACGAAAGAACATAAGCCGTAAATATCATGAAGATTTCGAAAAAGATACAACGGCTCACCGACAGGACTTGAACCTGCAATCTCCGCTTCGGTACAACGGCGCGTTAGCCAATTCCACCACGGTGAACGTGATGGAACCGGCGAACACGAGCAATCGAGCTCTGCCGATCAACTGCTGGACCTTCTATCGAAACACCATGTATATCCCGCATGTGATCTTTTCCCTCTATTGATCTCTCTTGTTTCTCTAACCCCACCCATCGACTCGGGATTTTAGCCGAGCGAGCACATGGTCGATTGCTTCGGGTTTTGCCGCAACTAGCTCGATTGCTCGTGTTCGCCGGTTCCATCACGTTCACCGTGGTGGAATTGGCTAACGCGCCGTTGTACCGAAGCGGAGATTGCAGGTTCAAGTCCTGTCGGTGAGCCGTTGTATCTTTTTCGAAATCTTCATGATATTTACGGCTTATGTTCTTTCGTTCTTTGATAGTTCATGTTTCTCTAATTCCTTTCATCACATATGAAAATGTGATCATTTTCAGGTACAAAGATGTACCAAGCGATTTCATAACATCAGTATTGACAAAAATGACAAAAATGACAAAAATGACAAAAATGACAAAAATGACAAAAATGACAAAAATGACAAAAATGACAAAAATGACAAAAATTACAAAAAATACAAAAATGACAAAAATGACAAAAATGACAAAAATGACAAAAATGACAAAAATGACAAAAATGACAAAAATGACAAAAATGACAAAAATGACAAAAATGACAAAAATGACAAAAATGACAAAAATGACAAAAATGACAAAAATGACAAAAATGACAAAAATGACAAAAATGACAAAAATGACAAAAATGACAAAAATGACAAAAATGACAAAAATGACAAAAATGACAAAAATGACAAAAATGACAAAAATGACAAAAATGACAAAAATGACAAAAATGACAAAAATGACAAAAATGACAAAAATGACAAAAATGACAAAAATGACAAAAATGACAAAAATGACAAAAATGACAAAAATGACAAAAATGACAAAAATGACAAAAATGACAAAAATGACAAAAATGACAAAAATGACAAAAATGACAAAAATGACAAAAATGACAAAAATGACAAAAATGACAAAAATGACAAAAATGACAAAAATGACAAAAATGACAAAAATGACAAAAATGACAAAAATGACAAAAATGACAAAAATGACAAAAATGACAAAAATGACAAAAATGACAAAAATGACAAAAATGACAAAAATGACAAAAATGACAAAAATGACAAAAATGACAAAAATGACAAAAATGACAAAAATGACAAAAATGACAAAAATGACAAAAATGACAAAAATGACAAAAATGACAAAAATGACAAAAATGACAAAAATGACAAAAATGACAAAAATGACAAAAATGACAAAAATGACCAAAATGGCAAAAATGACAAAAATGACCAAAACGACAAAAATGACAAAAATGACCACATTTTCATATGTGATGAAAGGAATTAGAGAAACATGAACTATCAAAGAACGAAAGAACATAAGCCGTAAATATCATGAAGATTTCGAAAAAGATACAACGGCTCACCGACAGGACTTGAACCTGCAATCTCCGCTTCGGTACAACGGCGCGTTAGCCAATTCCACCACGGTGAACGTGATGGAACCGGCGAACACGAGCAATCGAGCTCTGCCGATCAACTGCTGGACCTTCTATCGAAACACCATGTATATCCCGCATGTGATCTTTTCCCTCTATTGATCTCTCTTGTTTCTCTAACCCCACCCATCGACTCGGGATTTTAGCCGAGCGAGCACATGGTCGATTGCTTCGGGTTTTGCCGCAACTAGCTCGATTGCTCGTGTTCGCCGGTTCCATCACGTTCACCGTGGTGGAATTGGCTAACGCGCCGTTGTACCGAAGCGGAGATTGCAGGTTCAAGTCCTGTCGGTGAGCCGTTGTATCTTTTTCGAAATCTTCATGATATTTACGGCTTATGTTCTTTCGTTCTTTGATAGTTCATGTTTCTCTAATTCCTTTCATCACATATGAAAATGTGATCATTTTCAGGTACAAAGATGTACCAAGCGATTTCATAACATCAGTATTGACAAAAATGACAAAAATGACAAAAATGACAAAAATGACAAAAATGACAAAAATGACAAAAATGACAAAAATGACAAAAATGACAAAAATTACAAAAAATACAAAAAATACAAAAATGACAAAAATGACAAAAATGACAAAAATGACAAAAATGACAAAAATGACAAAAATGACAAAAATGACAAAAATGACAAAAATGACAAAAATGACAAAAATGACAAAAATGACAAAAATGACAAAAATGACAAAAATGACAAAAATGACAAAAATGACAAAAATGACAAAAATGACAAAAATGACAAAAATGACAAAAATGACAAAAATGACAAAAATGACAAAAATGACAAAAATGACAAAAATGACAAAAATGACAAAAATGACAAAAATGACAAAAATGACAAAAATGACAAAAATGACAAAAATGACAAAAATGACAAAAATGACAAAAATGACAAAAATGACAAAAATGACAAAAATGACAAAAATGACAAAAATGACAAAAATGACAAAAATGACAAAAATGACAAAAATGACAAAAATGACAAAAATGACAAAAATGACAAAAATGACAAAAATGACAAAAATGACAAAAATGACAAAAATGACAAAAATGACAAAAATGACAAAAATGACAAAAATGACAAAAATGACAAAAATGACAAAAATGACAAAAATGACAAAAATGACAAAAATGACAAAAATGACAAAAATGACAAAAATGACAAAAATGACAAAAATGACAAAAATGACAAAAATGACAAAAATGACAAAAATGACAAAAATGACAAAAATGACAAAAATGACAAAAATGACAAAAATGACAAAAATGACAAAAATGACAAAAATGACAAAAATGACAAAAATGACAAAAATGACAAAAATGACCAAAATGGCAAAAATGACAAAAATGACCAAAACGACAAAAATGACAAAAATGACCACATTTTCATATGTGATGAAAGGAATTAGAGAAACATGAACTATCAAAGAACGAAAGAACATAAGCCGTAAATATCATGAAGATTTCGAAAAAGATACAACGGCTCACCGACAGGACTTGAACCTGCAATCTCCGCTTCGGTACAACGGCGCGTTAGCCAATTCCACCACGGTGAACGTGATGGAACCGGCGAACACGAGCAATCGAGCTCTGCCGATCAACTGCTGGACCTTCTATCGAAACACCATGTATATCCCGCATGTGATCTTTTCCCTCTATTGATCTCTCTTGTTTCTCTAACCCCACCCATCGACTCGGGATTTTAGCCGAGCGAGCACATGGTCGATTGCTTCGGGTTTTGCCGCAACTAGCTCGATTGCTCGTGTTCGCCGGTTCCATCACGTTCACCGTGGTGGAATTGGCTAACGCGCCGTTGTACCGAAGCGGAGATTGCAGGTTCAAGTCCTGTCGGTGAGCCGTTGTATCTTTTTCGAAATCTTCATGATATTTACGGCTTATGTTCTTTCGTTCTTTGATAGTTCATGTTTCTCTAATTCCTTTCATCACATATGAAAATGTGATCATTTTCAGGTACAAAGATGTACCAAGCGATTTCATAACATCAGTATTGACAAAAATGACAAAAATGACAAAAATGACAAAAATGACAAAAATGACAAAAATGACAAAAATGACAAAAATGACAAAAATGACAAAAATTACAAAAAATACAAAAAATACAAAAATGACAAAAATGACAAAAATGACAAAAATGACAAAAATGACAAAAATGACAAAAATGACAAAAATGACAAAAATGACAAAAATGACAAAAATGACAAAAATGACAAAAATGACAAAAATGACAAAAATGACAAAAATGACAAAAATGACAAAAATGACAAAAATGACAAAAATGACAAAAATGACAAAAATGACAAAAATGACAAAAATGACAAAAATGACAAAAATGACAAAAATGACAAAAATGACAAAAATGACAAAAATGACAAAAATGACAAAAATGACAAAAATGACAAAAATGACAAAAATGACAAAAATGACAAAAATGACAAAAATGACAAAAATGACAAAAATGACAAAAATGACAAAAATGACAAAAATGACAAAAATGACAAAAATGACAAAAATGACAAAAATGACAAAAATGACAAAAATGACAAAAATGACAAAAATGACAAAAATGACAAAAATGACAAAAATGACAAAAATGACAAAAATGACAAAAATGACAAAAATGACAAAAATGACAAAAATGACAAAAATGACAAAAATGACAAAAATGACAAAAATGACAAAAATGACAAAAATGACAAAAATGACAAAAATGACAAAAATGACAAAAATGACAAAAATTACAGAAATGACAAAACTGACGAAAATCACAGAAATTACAAAACTGATGAAAATTACAAAAATGAAAAAATGACAAAAATGACAAAAATGACAAAAATGACAAAAATGACAACAATGACAAAAATGACAATTTGTTAATAGAAACTTGCTTATGTATTCAAAAACCAAACAAGCTAAACCTTAAGTTATAGTTAAATTCAGAATTTTTATTTTCAAATTTTCCTAATTTTTCTACAAAAAACTTAGCTTCTATGTACTTATACTAGAGAAAACTGAAGATAAAGCACAGAAAAAAAAACAACAGTAAAACGATGTTCTATTTTGAGCCTACACTAGAGTGCCCCAAATGACCCGACATTTGACCCGACAAGTTATGCGCTGTAGGTTTAAATTGATCCTAGGCCTAGTACAAGGTCTCATGCCAAATTTGGGCCAGATCGGATCATGGGAAAGAGTCCCTCGAGGAGCCTAAAGTTTGTGTGGGATTTTGGGACATTTTGTTCGGAGGGGACCACGAAAATCCAGTTTTTCATGAAAAACTTTGGTCCTCTTCGGCCGATTTCTTTTAAAAACGATTTTTCTTAAAGCCTAAACTATGAAAAATATTTCATCCGAAGACT
The DNA here is from genome assembly GCF_029784155.1 of Uranotaenia lowii. Classification (NCBI taxonomy): domain Eukaryota; kingdom Metazoa; phylum Arthropoda; class Insecta; order Diptera; family Culicidae; genus Uranotaenia; species Uranotaenia lowii. Next base: position 35,872,186 of record NC_073692.1, read on the forward strand.
GCATTTCGATTCAAGTTATGACACAAAAGTTATAAAGCTTCAAAAAAAGAATCTTTTTTAAGAGTGATATTCATCACTATTAATGAGAGACACTGCTTCGAACATTTTGACGCATCATTAACAGTGATGAATATCACCCTGAAAAAAGTTACCCCATTTTTGAAGTTTGATAACTTTTTTATCATAAGTCGAATCGAAATGCAGTCTTCGGATGAAATATTTGTCATAGTTTACGCTTTAAGAAACACCATTTTCAAAAGAAATCGGCCGAAGGGACCAAAGTTTTTCATGAAAAACTGGATTTTCGTGGTCCCCTCCGAACAAAATGTCTCAAAATCCCATTCAAATTTTAGGCTCGTTGAGCGACCGATTCCCGTGATCCGATCGGGCCCAAATTTGGCATGAAACCTTGTATTAGGCTTAGGATCAATTTAAGCATGCAGCGCATAACATTTCACAAGCTTGACATTTCTCATACAAATTTAGGGCAGTCTAGCCTATACTCAAAAGAAAAGCATAGTAAAACTACTAAATCCATGGTTTAAATGAACAACAAGCTACCATATTTTTGAGTCAAATATTCTTTGTCATTTAAAATACCTCACGCATAGTTATTTTACCATGTGCTGAATTTGGATGCGCATAGTAAATTCGACTGTGTTTTAGTAAAATTCTCAATGAAAGGATGCGTTGTTTTACTTCGTGGGTAGAAAAATTGAAACGTTTCATGATAAAACTAGTATGTGTTATGATAGAGATTAGTATGCATGAGCAGCTTGATTTGAAAATTAAATTTACTATGCATGTTTGTTTGTTTATTTGCTTGCATGGATGATGGCATTATTTAAAAAAACTTAAATTTACACTTCCGAAACACGCCGGTTAATGTTCTTCCGATTCTCTGGAAAGATTTTTCAAAGTTATAAAATTTGAAAGCAGCTCAAAATGTGTTTATATACTTACGGGTCTGATAAAATTTTTCAATTTTTTTAAATCTCGATTACTTTGATAGGAAAACTCATAAGCTTCTTCGCTATCCGATGGATAGCAAAAAAAAAAAAGATTACAATTGGTTTGGTCCTTATGCGGATTAATTATGACTATTTTTGCAAAGCCTTTTTATAACTTTTAGGCGCTGTTTTTAGCGCCTGTTTTTTTTTTAAGAAAATGCTGTTTAATTAAAGACAGTTTTTCCTGATGTTCAGAACTCTGATTTGTAGATCCTAACACGGAATTTAAAAAAACTCAAAACAAAAATAAACACAAAGCAGTGAAATCTTGAAGAAACCCGCCAAACTTCTATTTATTTCTGGTGCAGTTCATAATTGGGTCATCCATTTCACCTGTCAAAAAACCAATCGATAGCACCAATCGTTCCCGAATAGATTCGGTTCATTACTGCTACTCGAGGCACTTCCGCTAATGGAACCACACGTTCAAAAACACGGACGGAAACACGAACTCGTTCAGCGCAATGCGACGAACCCCCTGAAGAAGTCGGGGATAATATCGTTCGTCTACACAAGTGCCCTGGACACGGCCACACGTAGACCAAACAAATAATAAAATCCCAACCCCACATCATGACGATGGTATTTATTCTGTACCTAGTGGTATTTTTTTTGTTTAGCCTGTTCCCTGTAGAAAGTTTTCAAGTCGCGTGGCACTTGATGCTCTACAACTTCTAGTGCCAAAGTAGTCAAGTGGTGAAGTTAGTACAGGGCGAGAATTGGTAAGCGAGGGTCGGACAACACCTGATGGGAATTGCACCGGACAATAATTTCCCACACCTCTTGATGTTACCGTGTTCCGTTGTTTTTCTTTTATTGTAGGTCCAACCCAGAGGGTAAAAACCGTGGAAATTCACGCGATATGGTCATTTCTGCGTCGGGTGCACCTCGACAGACGAGAGATAGAGAGAGGGGGGCCGAGTGGGTGTTCTATATTCTTACACCTAGTGGCGCCAGTTTTTTTTAATGTGAAATTTCCCCATTCAGATAGTCGTAAATTATAAGCTAATGAAGGAAAATTGTCAAAACATGAGGGGAAAATTTTGTGAACGAACCTGATTTCATTTGTTCTCAGAAACGAAAATATACAGGTATACCGTAATTTCAGTCACCTAACTGAATATTTTTACTACTCCAGACATGTGCTGGGTCACATGTTGCTTGAATGGTCATTTACTGTAAATTGCACCTTACTTCCTAGTTTTATTTTATTGCACAAGCCACTCATGCATTTCCAAACCCTCTTGTTGAGAATCGATGCCAGAAGTGTGCAAAGGAACGAATTGCATGACCCTCTCATGAACTGTATTCGTCTTTTTTCGCACTTCAAACACCATCGAGCTGTCACTTATGTGTCAATAACACGTCACTTTCCATGCCATCCTTTGATGGAATACAAAAACAATCGAATCGCGCGCAGGGATGACACGTGCTCACTGCATCGCGCAGCGAAACCATTTAACTTTATTCGGTTTTATGATTAGGCTTTCTTCGAAGGAGCAATGTGATTTTATCTCCCCATGAATTTTTCTCATTTTTTTTAAATATTTGTATCAATTCATCATTACATTTATATTACATTATTACATTAAATTAGGCGTTCAGCTCAATAGTGAACTGTTCAGAGCCCTATACCCAAGTAACAATTTAAGTTTTATTCCAACCTTAACAGTTCGCTTAAGACTATTTCCTAAAGCTACTTTATTGTTTATCGTTTATTGTTTATTTGATACAACATCATCTGACATATTTAGGTGTCTTAATGATCTACTTAACATTATTTGTACATTAAACGATACTTTTCCTAATTTCTTAGTTGGTCACTTAAGTCAGATTCAATACGGCGTTTGAAAGTTGAAATGGAAACATTGAAGCCGAAGACAGCATAATAACGTAGAAAGCATAGTTTTGCAGAACGGAGAGGGTCGTTACTGCCATATCGCGTGCTTCTAGGTTCCAGGGAGAGCAAGTTTCTATTACGTAGGGTTCTTTCTGGAGCATAAATATTACAGCGAGATAGTAGCCAGGAGCAGTCAATTTCGTTCCGAAGAATCTTTGCCAAAACAGCGATTGACCGATGGAACGACGATCCGACTGCGTATGAAGTCCAAGCAGAGCACAACGATGAGCGTATGGCGGTAGGTTTAAAGGATTCTCCCAAGGTAGTTCACGAAGAGCATAACGAACGAACCGACGTTGAATTGCTTCAAAACGCGCTATCCAAGCTTCAAAAGGCCACCATACTAGGTTCGCAGATTCCAATGTTGATCGCACCAGGCAACAATACAGAGCTCGCAACCGAGTGGACCAGTGAATTCTTTAATCAAACGTATAATTAATCCAAGCATTCGGTTAGCTTTCTCGAGTACCACAGAGTAATGCCGCTTAAAAGTCATTTGACTGTCCAACAAAACGCCAAGATCCTTTATCTCCTCAACACAATGCAACTGCTCGCCCAGAATATCGTAATTATGAATGAATGGATTTTTCCTACGCCCAAACGGCCAAATAATACAGCACTTCGTAACGCTCAAAACTAGTAAATTATTGGCGCACCAGTTTACAACTGTATCCAAGAAGCGTTGTAATTCATAACAGTCAGCTTTACTTTTTATGACTAAAAATATTTTTAAGTCGTCCGCGTACAGGAGAACTCCACATCCAATGAGCAACTAGTTGATATCATTACAAAACAGCGTAAACAACAAAGGACCCAAATTGCTGCCTTGGGGTACCCCAGACTTTGGAATGAAGTCAGAAGATTCAGCTGAACCAATTTTCACAGCCAATCGACGATCTCTTAATTAGCTTCTGATCCACGCATACAATCGTTCGGAAAATCCCAATCGATGCAATTTTTTCAGAAGAATATCGTGGTTTTCAGAATCAAATGCCGCGGAAATGTCGGTATATATCGCGTCGATTTGTTTGCCGGCATCCATGTTTGATTGAAGGTCAGGTTTGAAGTTACAGAGCGTTTAGGAAAAAATCCATGCTGGTTCTGAAAGATCCAGTTCCGGCAAGCCGAAAACATGATATCGTTGACAATCCTCTCAAATACTTTCGAGCAGGCAGCTAGCGATGTGACACCACGGTAGTTAAGAACATCTTTTTTGTCACCTTTTTTGTACACTGGGCTCATTAACGATTTTTTCCAGATTGTAGGAAATTTTTGCTGTTCTAGAGACTGAGTGAAAATGCTTGTCAGAGGTTTCACCAGTAAGCCAAAGCGCGTTCTACGCTATTAGCACAAGTACTTTACTTTAAAGCTAACATATGGCCAATAAGGCCCTGCTTTGTTAACGTCTTTAAAGCTAATTCTATACGCTATAATAAAACATACACAGCTATCCACAGCTTTTTTTTAAACTACGTCACGGATTCTGATAGGAATTTTACGGTGGCAGCTGTGGAATCTGAAAGAAATTTTACTGTGAGAGCTTTCTGTTCCGTGGTTTTTCTCGTGTTATCACTTACTCTCCCAAGCATTCGGTGATTGGTGAAGATTGCATTTAAATTATTTTTAAAAATATTTTCACTTTTATTTTTAATATGTCATAGCATGAAACTTAGTGCAACATCAGATTTCTGGTGAAATATACACGAAATAGCATCAAAACATATGCGCGCCTCAAATAAAATCAAGGTTGACACAATTTTAAGAATTTGTTTAATTAATCAATTATGATTTAAGTAACATTTAAATTTGCTCAAATGATGCAATTTTTGTTTCGCATTAAAATTCATAACCTTTACAACAAATAGTACCGAAAAAATTGTTAAATTTGTTTAAAATGTCTAGTTTTTAGTAGGGGAGAGTGGGGTATCGTGGGCCATGGGGAAACGTGGGCCACTTTTAATATCTCAGATGTGTGTTGAGATAAAAATCTCAAATCAACTGTCATCGTCTTCGCTTTGCGTGAGCATGTATTCCTATATGTTGTTGACTGAAATACACATCATATGCTTCTTTTATTTATTAAGCTAAAAAAAGTTAGAAAAATTTACTTACATAATTTAAAAAACACCCACTAATTTCATCGATGGGGAACCTAAAGTGCATAACAAAACTAACTAACTAACTAACTAATTAAAAAATTTAAAAAAAACCTTATGATACCTTGAAAATGTAGAAAACCATACAATTTTTTATTTTCATTTTATCTTTTATAATAAAGAAGTTATGGAACAACGAAAAAAAGTGGCCCACGATTCCCAACTCTCCCATATTATAATATTATGGCGCACACAAAAGCAAAATGGCGCACACAGGGGTAAATGCACCTAATAGGCGATCAAAATTATTTGCGGACAAACGGTAAACGGTAGATATTTGATGTCATCGCAACATTTTTATATTTTTTGATGATCTATCAACTTCTTGAAAGAAAAAAGTGATTTCTCCATCTGGAAGGGATATAAAAAAATATTTCTTGAAATAATTAGTTTAGAGACTTGATGTCTTCACAAAAGTTGTAGATCTTATTATTTTAAGCAACTTTGTTGAAGACACCATTAAAATCGCATGAAAATCATAAAAGTTACGAGCATTTTAAAAATAACGAGCATTTTAACAAGTAATTTTGAGTTTTTATTTAATATCTTTTTTTGAGAAAGTTGTTCAAATTGTTAAAACACACAATTTTGTGTAACATTTCAAATAAATTTTTCAACTAAGAAAGGAGATATACTACAAAATATCCAAAATAATGCCTTTTTTCAGTAATTTATAATTTTAAGAGTTCGGACGAGTTCGTGTAATTTTTTGAGAGGGTTTTGTTGGTCAAGTTATTGGCTTTCCATTGATATATAAATTTAACATTAGTTTTGGATAGATTTTTTACAAACTAGCAATCAAAAATGAGCAGTTGTAAAATTGTTTTATGCCGGTTAGAAAAATGTAATAAAATAATTTTAACGAACAGTTTTCAAATGATTTTAAGAGACCTTGAATCACAGCTTCGTTTGACGTTTCTCTGTATGGAATACACGCTCATGATGGATTTATCCATTTTTGAGAAAGAGAAGTTTTTCGTAAAAAAATGAGAATTTCGATTTGTTGTTTGGCAAAAGGCATTCATGAAACTTTTCGTTTTGTTTCCTTTTGACTATGATTAGAGGATGGTCAATTACCTTTATATAACAAGTAGGTATTGTTATCAAATAATCTCAGACAATTTTGGAATAGATCATTTTCTGTAATCAAAAGCCTGACCTTAAACCTTTTTTTTTTCAAACGAACACATACATATAGGATCTCAGTGAAACTCCATGTTTCTTTGAAGAGATCTAAATTCTACTTAAGACTAAAGCGTTCATCTTTCAAGGATATAATGGCTAGCATCTTACTAATGCTAACACCACCAACCCACAGAAACAGTTCTATGTATGCCGTGACCGAGACTCGATCTCATGACCTCTGACTTAGAAGACTTGAACGCTATCCTCTAGGCCACGGTCGGCGGCTAAGCTTAGAGCTTAATAATAACCCGCATAATTGAGGATTATAACCAAACGATTTCTTAAATCGTCAAATGACGATTTGATGAAGCGCAATAACTCTTGCAAACGATTATAGAAATTGTAAAATACATTGCCTGAATCGTGAATTCCGAAATAAATGTATTTTGAATATGCAGTTAGCTGGTTATGTAACTGATAAAAACTGATAAAACTGTTGTATGGGAAAACTTTTCTGCTAACAGTATGCCAACGATTTGGGAAACGATATTATTAATAGTTTGCAACATATCAAACTATAATGGTTATTGTTGCACTTGGAAGCGATAAAACGATTTTATAAAACGTGCTTCGGATGTTTTGCTTACGATAATCAGAACTACGTTACGCTTTAAAAAAATCGTAATTTTCAATGATCGGCCATTGCTAGTAGTCTTCATTCTGACTATTCATATCATCTGAAACTTGTTGAGGCTGATGAAAGTATAGAATGAGCATTTTCGCTAGTAATGAAGCTCAATTTCTCCGTCTTTGCTGAGGAGAAGCCTGTGGCTGCAAGAGCGGTTGATCCGGAAAGAATTTTGTTAACTCTTGATTGGATGACGTAAATTATTAACGTAAAGATTAACTTCGCATTGAGAGACAGGGATGGATAAATAAAACAAATACTTTGTTCGGCGTACTTGTAAATTAATTGTTTTATACATTTATTCTTAAAAATTCTAAAAAAAACGTATATTCACACTTTCATTTTCACGCATTGCTTTTATTCGAACCCTAAGAATTGAACGAATAACGATTTGCGGTTTCAGATGAATTTAGCCGTGTTAATTTATATCATTTTGATAGCACGTTGTTCTCAATTTTGAGTGATAATCCTTTCAAAACTGGTTATGCTATCTCAAAAAGAGGAAAAAAGTATAAGCTTGTATACGTTCTTCTCGATTGTCAGATCATCTGTCACTTAGATTTATCATGCCTACATCCGATGTTCCAATAAAACAGTTTTTCAACTTGGCTTGAACGCTAGTTTTAAAAGCGCATTAAGCGCATTATTAAAAATGGTACCAAAGCTCTAACAAAAACAGGAAAGTATATGTTTTATTGAATCTTTAGCAATACTTTTGCAACTTCTTTACAACCCCCTCAGATAGTGTTTTATTCAAGTTTTAGCAAAACTTTCAGGGCTCTTTTAAAACACACGATAAATAAAGCATTTCCTATGTAACAATAAAACCGTTTCAAAAATTGGATGCCATCAAAAGTCTTTATAAAACAATATTAAAACTCAAAAAGCCAATTGGCTTGATCTGTGTTACTTGGGACAGTTTACTAGATAATAAAAATTTATTTATAAGACTTAAATTCGCTGAGCGCAATCAAGTATGTAATGTAGGAGAACATCCTGTAATGGCAAAAGTATTTTAAACTTAAAACTAAAAACTATCCTAAAATTAAACTAATTATAAATAGAACGAATCTCTGCGCTGGAAGACTGCATCGATTTGCCTCTGAAGTTGGAGATGATTTTGTTGGCCATCTCTTCGATCGATTCAATGCCCGCAATCCGATGAAGATCTTCGGTGCTGTGCCAAGGTGGAAGCCGCAAAATCATTTTCAGAACCTTGTTCTGAATCCTCTGGATGGCTTTCTTCCTCGTCGCGCAGCAGCTAGAGACCAAATCGGAACTACATACATTATCGCTGGTCGGAACACCTGCTTGTAGATTCGAATTTTATTTCTCTGGCACAGTCGGGATTTCCTGTTGATGAGAGAATAAAGAGATTTAGTGTATTTATTACATTTAGATTGAATATCTTCAATGTGATTTTTAAAAGTAAGATTCCGATCAAGTGTGAGTCCGCGTGTAGTACGCGATCAGACCATTCTAATGAAACCCCATTAAAAGTTATGCAATGATTTTCATTAGGTTTTAAAAAAATTACTCTTGGCTTATGGGGAAATAAAATAAGTTGAGTTTTGGAAGCGTTAGGAGAAATTTTCCACATTTTCAAGTAATTCAAAAAAGAATTTAAATTTTGTTGCAATCTACTGCGTACCACCCGTAAATTTCGACCTTTGGCTGAAAGCAAAGTATCATCAGCAAACAATCTTCTTCCTTTTCCTTCTGGTACATCAGGAAGATCAGAAGTAAAAATATTGTATAAAATTGGCCCAAGTATACTGCCCTGAGGGACACCAGCTCTAATGGGTGTTTTTTCAGAGAGAAGAATTTTGATAGCTTACTTGTAGGGTTCGGCTAGTCAAAATTTTTTGAATAATTTTGGTGAGATATACAGGAAAATCAAATCGAGCTTATTTAGCTACTAAACCTTTGTGCCAAACACTGTCAAAAGCTTTTTCAATATCTAGAAGAGCAACACCAGTTGAATAACCTTGCTAGCGTTAATCATACTAGTTACAATCAAAAGTTGATGTGTAGTAGAATGTCCCTGACGAAAATCAAATTGTTCATCAGGGAATATAGAATTCTGATTAATGTGAATCATCATTCTATTCAAAAGAACTCTATCAAATAGTTTACTTAAAGAAGGAAGCAAACTAATTGGTCGATAACTTGAAAGCTCTGAAGCACTTTTTAAAGATTTCAAAATTGGAGTTACTTTGGCATTTACCCATTTATTGGGAAAATAAGCCAAGTGAAATCATTTATTGAAGATTTTAACTTAAAAAATTTATAATGCAAAGCAACTTTTTATAAGAATATAGAAAATCCCATCTTCACCCGGAGCTTTCATGGTTTCAATTTTTTTGAAAATCAATTTAAGTTCATCAATATTTGTCTCACAAAAACTTTCAAATACATTTTTTTTAGAAAGAATATCATCAAAACTCTAGGGAAATTTGATACTGGTCGAGTGTCGAAGTCTATCGGAATGAAGGGAATTGTTCGCCCATGTGATCTTCATCATTTTCGTGGTCTATTTCTATTCCCATTATTTCATCTTACGGTAGTTGGACTCAAATTTTGATATTTTAAGCACGGCAAGATTTGCATTGCCTTCTCGTATACTGCATGGGTTGTCAGTTATGATGAGAAAAGATGCGTTTGCCGTATTTGGATATCCAACCACATGGATCACATGGGAGAACAATTTCCTTCATTCCGATAGACTTCGACACTCGACCAGTATAACTTTCATACGCCAGGTTGTCTCCTGTAGTAGAATGTTAATACATGGGCCCCGGAAAGGCGCAAGATGTGGGTTCAAGTCCTACCGGGAGACAAGCCGAATTTTTTTCGCATGTTTTTCAACATCAATTTTCATCTTGTCTAGACCCTGAAATTTCATCTTACATAGTTGGATTCATTTCTCTACAAAAAAGTTTCGCTGACTAAATGTTCGAGTCAAGACCCATCTCTGGGTCGCAGTTTAAAAATGTATTATACGCAGTGAATCAAATTGTCCCTGATATTATCTCAAAACAAGCGACAAAGTAGACACGTGTGGTTTTGTCTTTATTCTCTCTCTGTGCGACAACCTTTTGTCTCTCCCATATGTGTATCATGACAAAATGAAATAGGCAATCAAGAATTGTCGCGTCGTTGAGAAGATAATGACAAATTCTAATGTGAAATTGTCCTAAAATTTACAACTTGGGACAATCCGCTTCGCCTATGTTGGTAATCTATCTGATTTAGTAATAATGAAAAATTATGTGACCAGATCATAAGCTATCTGAGAAGAGCTCTTGGCCTAACTTGAGGGAAACCATGCTAGAAGTAGAACAGGGACACTAGGTCGAGGCCGTGGCCAATCTGGCCGGTTCCGGAACGAAATATATCAAAGTTATCGGATTGAGACTTGCGACATATCGATGGAAAGCTCTTGATCTCTTCATGAAGGGAATCGATAGGAGAAGCGGTTTGGGATCACTGGGTCGTGGCCATGACCAATCTGGCTGGTTCCGGAACGAAATATGTCAAAGTTATCGGATTGAGACTTGCGACATATTGATAGAAAGCTCTTGGCCTCTCCTATCTATTCTCTTCACGAAGAGGCCAAGAGCTTTTTATCAACCAGTCGCAAGTCTCAATCCGATAACTTCGACATTTTTCGTTCCGGAACCGGGCAGATTGGCCATAGCCACGTTCCAGTTTCCCCGAATCGATTCTCCTATCGATTCCCTTCATATAGAGGCCAAGAGCTTTCTACCAATATGTCGAAAGTCTCAATCCGATAACTTTGACATATTTCATTCCGGAACCGACCAGATTGGCCATGGCCACGACCCAGTGTTCCCGAATTGATTCTCCTATCGATTTCGTTTATGAAGAGGCCAAGAGCTTTCCATCAATATGTCGCAAGTCTCAATCCGATAACTTTGACATATTTCGTTCCGGAACGAATCAATTCTCCTATCGTTTCATTTCAAGAAGAGGCCAAGAGCTTTCCATCAATATGTCGCAAGTTTCAATCCGATAATTTTGACATATTTCGTTCTGAAACCTGCCAGATTGGCCATGGCAACGACCCAGTGTCGCCAAATCGCTTCTCCTATCGATTCCCTTCATGTTGAGGCCAAGAGCTTTCTATCAATATGTAGCAAGTTTTAATCCGATAACATTGACATATTTCGTTCCGGAACCGGACAGATTGGCCATGGCCACGACCCAGTGTCCCCGAATCGATTCTCCTACCGATTTCATTAATGAAGAGGCCAGGAGCTTTCTTCCAATATCTCCCAAGCTATGATCCGATGCGTTTGAGTTGCTATTTTCGGAACCGCTTATCCTTATATTTTTCAATAGCAACCAACGTATGTTCTGAAAAATATTATCGGAATCAATCAGCAAAGAAATTTGTCTTTATCGTTCCGAGCGTACGACAACGACAAAGATTTCATTTTTTTTGTCATGAAAAGTTCAAGTTGGGACAATGTCATTATCATCCGATAGTAGGCGATTTTTTATTCACTGATTATACGTAATGTTCCTGTTCCACAAAAAGTAATTTTTAAGCGTTTAATGGCGCTCTAACTTCCAATTACCCTCTTGATGGTACCAACTTGTTGTTCAGCCCCAATCACATTTCAGTGTCAGCCAACCCCTTGCACCTTGAGTTTTATTGATTTCAAACGGTATTGAACTTTACAATTGAACATCTGGCTCCGCGCTATCCACCCAAAGTCAGTTCCATATCCGCAAAGCTAATCCAAGCGGCCATGATGTCACCTGCCATAAATGCATGCCTCCAATTTGATCACGAACACGATTCGAGAAATCATTTTGTGTACCCACTTATCTATCTTTTTTTTCCCAATCCACTAGGAGTGCAATATTCGGAAAGAATTGAACAATGAATTCGTTTGCATTTTTATCATTTGTATTTTTTTTTCTCCTCACACGAGCGACTTTGTCAATTATATATGTAATGTAGGTACAGGTGGGTCATTGTCCAATGCAATCGATCGAATTCTGGCTGGGTATTCCATTTTACCGTTTGATTGATTTTCGAATAGAAATTTGGCTTATCGATGGGCTGCGGCAGATAACGATGGACAACACACAGCTTAATCTCTTTCATTGTGAGGTCTACCTTCGGTGATTAGATAAAACATACATACATCGATTGTCTAGAATGAGCAATATCGTGCCGATTAGTTAAATGAACCTGCGATTGAAATTAAGCATATTTCAGATATTAAGTCACATATATGTAGATACTAGCTGACCCGGTGTGCTTTGCTACACCTTTCAAAATGAAATGGTATTTTTAAAAAATATTCAAATTTTTATTGTTTTATTGGCATTATTTTAAATCAAATTATAACATCATTCATAAGCAACCGCCATAAAATGAGAGCTTCAGCTGGAGTTTCGAATTGCAACACAAAGATAAATTAAACTAATATTATAAATCTTGCTCTTTAAATTTGTGTTAAAGATCTGATAAAATTAATCTGACTGGAGGGTCTCAAATCAATAGTACGCAATCAATCTAACTTATAAAATATGGTTGTTTTTGCTTGATATGATCTGGATTTATGCGAAAAAACTGATAAGAGAGCCCTTTCCCCGGTCCTACCCTTCACAATCAGCTAAAAAAAGGTCGTGATCTTTAATAATCATACCCATTTTTTTCGTTCCCAAAAATTCTCTTATATCAAATATAGTTCCATTGGTTAATAAGTTCTTAAGCTTTACAACAAAATGTATATGGAGCCTCCTCTTTTCTTTCCGTCTCAACACTGTAAAGCGTAAGGGTCGTAGCCAAGTACCTTTCCATGCTATATTTGTTTCCATTTGTTGGCATCGTTAGCATAAATTGCGAACTTATGCTAACAAAATTGTATTGGGATCACCTCCATCCTTCTATGTAGTTTTCCATGCTTAGTTTTGTCCATTTCTCGGATTTCGTAAAAAAAAAGTTTAATGTAATCCTCCTCTTCCCTTCCTATATTTCCAATTCTATCATCCTACTGCAAAAAAGGAATTGTTCCACATAGAAAAAATATTTTTCGTACTCAAATAATTTTTGGTGCCAAATTTTGCTCGATAAATTCTCGAGTTAGGCAAAAAAATGGAAGCCCCCCTTTCCCCCTTAATATATTTCCGCTGAAAAAGGTGAGCTTCAATCTATAATAGAAACATTTCTCGTATACAAATAGTACCCAAATATCGTTCCATGCCAAATTTGGTTCCATTTGCTGTTGTAGTTCTTTAGTTATGCAGTAAAAAATGTTTGAAAATCCTCCCCTCTTTCCTTTCTCCCCGCTGGAAGAAGGAAGGGGACTCAAACAATCAATAGAACATGTCACGTTCCCAAATACCCGCCCATGCCAAATTTGGTTCCATTTGCTTCATTAGTTTTTAAGTTAAGAAAAAAAAAATATGAAAGAGGCCCCTCCCCCCTTCTACTGGAAAGAGGGAGGGGTCTTAAATAATCATTGAAATATTTTTTGTATCCAAATACCTTCCCGTGCCAAATTTTGTTCCAATATATTCATTAGTTTTCGAGTTATCTATATGAAAAATTGTAAGTTAGCCCCCTCCCCCCTTCCTATCACCCCACTAAGAGAAGGGAGGGGTATCTTATATTCATAGAAATATTTGTCGTTCCCAAATACCACCCCATGCCAAATTTGATACCATTTGCTTGATCGGTTCTCGAGTTATTCAAAAAATTGTCTTTTGTTTAGGAGGCCCCTCCCTCCCTTCGTGAAAGAGGGAGGGGTCTCAAACCATAATAGGAACCTTTCCTTGCTTCCAATACCCCCATCTGCCAAGTTTCCCGCAAATCGGTTCAGTAGTTTCCGAGTCTATAGGGAACAGACAGACAGACAGACAGAAATCCATTTTTATATATATAGACTAGCTGACCCGGTGTGCTTTGCTACACCTTTCAGAAACAAATGATATTTTCAGAAATCATTCAAGTTTTTATTGTTTTTGGTATTATTTTAAATCAAATTATGACGAAATTAATAAGCAACCACTATAAAATGAGAGCTTCTGCTGGAGTTTCAAATTGCAACACAAACCATAACTTATATTCTCAATCTTGATTTGTAAATTTGTTTTAAAGATCTGATAGTTTTCATCTGTTTCCTTAAGTTTCGCCCTAAAAAGAAGGGTCCCAAATTAATCGTTCGCAAATAATCTAACTTATAAAGTATGGTTGTTTTTGCTTGATATGTTCTGGATTTATGCTAAAAAACTGATTAGAAAGCCCCCCCCCCCCCCCCTGTCCTTCCCTTCACCCCCTGCTGAATAGAGATTGTAATCTTTAATAAACATTTTTTTCGTTCCCAAAAATCCTCTTATATCAAATATAGTTCCATTGGTTGATAAGTATTTAAGTTTTACAACAAAAATTGTATGGAGCCCCTTTCTTTCTTTCCCTCTCTACACTGTAAAGCATAAGAGTCTATAACAATCGTAGAAACATATCTCGTAACCAAGTACCTTTCCATGCCATATTTGTTTCCATTTGTTGGCTTCGTAAGCATAAATTGAGAATAAATGCTAACAAAATTGTATTGGGCTCACCTCCCTCCTCCCATGTACCTTCTCACTGAAAGGAGGATGATGTGTCAAATAATCATAGAGTCATACCAAAATGATTTTCCATGTTAAGTATTGTCCATTTCTCGGATTTTGTAAAATAAAAGTTAAATGAAAGCTTCCCTCTTCCTTTCCTATATTCCATGCCATGCCAAATTTGGTTTTATTTAAGTAGTAAATATTTGAGTTATGTATAAACTTGAAAGGGAGTACCGTCCCCCTTTCCGTTGTCTTCTTTCAAAAGAGGGGTGATAACTTAATATTCATAAAAGTATTTTTCGTACTCAAATACTTTTTGATGATTATGATGAAATTTGGTTTCATTTGCTCTATTAATTCTCGAATTATGCAAAAAAAAAAAAATGGAAACCCCCCTTTTTCCTTTATATCTTACCGCTTAAAAAAGGTACGGCTTCAATTTATAATAGAAACATTTCTCGTATCCAAATACACTCACATGTCAAATATGGTTCAATTTGCTTGATCAGCTCTCCAGTTATACTGAAAATTGTAAGGGAGACCTCGCCTCCCCCTTTTCATCCACCTCTTCGAAAGAGTGAGGGATACTAAATACTCATAGAAGCATTTATCGTACCCTACTATCGTTCCATGCCAAATTTGGTTCCATTTGCTGTTGTAGTTCTTGAGTTATGCAGTAAAAATTGTATGAAACTCCCCTCCCTCTTTCCTTCCTCCCCGCTTTAAGAAGGAAGGGGTCTCAAACAATCATTAGAACATGTCACGTTCCCAAATACCTGCCCATGCCAAGTTTGGTTCCATTTGCTTAATTACTTTCTAAGTTATGTTAAAAACTATAAATAAGGGCCCCTTGCCCTCTTTATATCTCTCTACTGGAAAGAGGGAGGGGTCTCAAATAATCATAGAAATATTTTTCGTATCCAAATACCCTCCCGTGCCAAATTCCATTTGCTTTGTTAGTTTTTGAACTATATAAAAAAATATGAAAGAGGCCCCTCCCCCTTTCAACTCGAAAGAGGGAGGGGTCTCAAATAATCATCTAAATATTTTTCGTATCCCAATACCTTCCCGTGCCAAATTTGGTTCCAATATCTTGATTAGTTTTCGAGTTATATGAAAAATTGTAAGGTAGCCCCCCTCCCCCCTTCCTATCACCCCACTGAGAGGAGGGAGGGGTACCTATTATTCATAGGAATATTCTTCGTACCCAAATACCACCTCATGCCAATTTTGATACCATTTGCTTGATGGGTGCTCGAGTTATGCAAAAAATTGTCTTTTGTTTGGGAGGCCCCTCCCTCCCTTATGAAGAGAGGGAGGGGTCTCAAACCATAATAGGAACCTTCCCCGGCCTCCAATACCCCCACCTGTCAAGTTTCACGCAAATCGGTTCAGTAGATTCCGAGTCTATAAGGAACAGACAGACAGACAGACAGACAGACAGACAGACAGACAGACAGACAGACAGACAGACAGACAGACAGACAGACAGAAATTCATTTTTATATATATAGATGTACCTATTTTTTTTTGTAGAAGTTTACATGTAGTTTTTAAGTTGTTTAGAATACATTAAATGTCAAAAATAACAAAAATTACAAAAATTACAAAAAATGACAAAAGGTGTAATGAAGAAAGAAATGAGATAAATGATTAAAAAATGTTTAAAAAATGACAAAAATAGAAAAAAAAAACTTATGGTTTGATTTGAGTGACTCAAACGACCAAAGTATTCTAAATGTACAAATCGACCAAAGTGAGAAAAATTACAAAAATGACAAAAATTCTACATGTATCGGATTTACATTTCAGCATACAGTCCATTGACTCGTCCTTGAGCAAAATCCAGCAAACTACCTATGGCTTCCAATAAGAAGGTGGGGTGGTTCTAACCAAATATTTAGATGTAATTATTCGCGGGCATGAAGAAACACCACCTAATCCACATTTGGGAAAGTCTTATTGTTATACATACCAAAAATAATAAACAAAACAGCAAACAGATGATGAGCGGTCTCGATTCAGTACCTACTTATTCAGAATTTCAAGACACCGACATTACTTAGTAGTGATCGGTTTTCTCCTAGCAGCCAATTTAGCGTTTTTGTTTTGTGTTTCGTTTTGTTCACTTTTTTTTGCCATAACTAATTACGGCACATCATGCAACTAAGTATGAACATATGTAGGTAATTGGGCTATGTTACGATAATCCGAACGAACGACTTCTGATTAGTTTACTCGGTTGTTTATCTTTTGCGAAATTCCACACACCTTCTTTTGGTAATTATTCGAATAGGTGTGAAGCTTATTGTTGAATTATGGATCATGATGTACCTTATACCAATTTTTGATTTGAATGGTTAAATTTATGTAGTTACCTACTATAGCAAAAAGCCTAAAAATGTGCTTAAATGTTATGTTTCTTGATCTGGCTACGCAGTCCCAGAAATTTACCTTTAAACACATTGAGGACTAAATACGAAATATCTCGTATTCCTCTTTCACCTTTATTTTTACACGAAACATAACTCAAACTCTTTTGAACCTAGCTAACAACAAGAACAATTGTTCCACATTAATGAAACAATGCATTTTATTGGCAAATGACTTTAATCGTTGATGACTCAATCCAGTCGGCCAAACAGTAACGCCAACCAATCAATTTTCCTATGATCATTAAATGCAGCAGTCAGCACGATGATGGCCCACTGTTTATAGTCTACCCAACTTCTTGCTGATTGAAGACCATACAACTCGCATAAATAAATAAACTATGCAAAAAGGAACCTCTCCTCCAAGTCGAAGCCAGCAACAGCTGCCTGCCAGTCGGGATGATGAGGGGTGAGGCCAATCAGCGAAACTGCTGAATAATTGATTCAGGCCCACCTGCGAACCACAAACCAAAAAATCAACAAATTTGAAACAAATCGCAGAATGCATGAACTCCGAAAACCGGTGGGTGTCTCTTTTGGCTTCAAGCAAAACGAAAATCCACAGAAAAAAATACATGGAAGCCGCCCAATCCATGATGCATCTAGTGGTGGTGGTCTCACATGTCAAATCGCTCGTTCAGCCATATTGAAAAAAGATTTGACAGCTGGCTGAAGTGCTTTCGAAAAAGGGGGTCCAGAGATGCCAGGTGTTTTTAAGATACAAAATCAGAGAAATTTGGAAAAAAAAGTCTATGTACGTCTGCATACCTCGCCATACCATCCGATTCGATGACTTTCTGCTACTTCCAGACAGCTCTTGGAGGAATATAGTGTTGAATAAGCATAAATCTGTTAGAAGTAATAGATAATTAATGTTACTCACTGCTACCGACAAAACTGGCACCGTCGTCTATTGGTCGAAAGTCTTCCAGCTTTTCTTACCTGCCCGGAATTCAGCCGGAAGAATTTTTTCGCTTCTATGGATTATATTTGCAAAAATCAAGACGAAATCTTTGTCTGAGCAATATCTTGATGATTGACAAAACTCCGTGTTTTACAAAAATCAGAACACCTGGCATCCCAGCCAGCCAGCCAGCAGCCAGCTGTCCAATTTCGGCTGCGTTTCGACCCCACCGCCGCATCCAACCCTCGTCCACTTTTTGCTAAAGTAAGACCACCATACTAGATTCATCATGACCTAACCTAGGAGGGAGGGACGAAGCGAGTCACAGACAGTGGGTGCACGCAAAATAATTTTCACTTCAAAAGTAAGTGACATCTGTAGTAAATTCTCGCCATACGTAATTTCATTTGAATTTTAAGTGATGGGTCAAGTGAATTCACTTAAGTGACCGGTCAAGTGAATTACAGTATGACGTTCGAGTGAAATTTATCTGAATTTCTAGGTAAGCTTCAAGTTAATTATCTCTCTCGTTTTTAAATAAAAGAACATTTATAGAACACCACTTCGATTTCAAATACATACATTACGCTTTCGCCATAAATTTATTGATTGGAAAATTCCATCGTAATCCCAAGGCAGATCGGTTACTGCGGATAGTGCGACTTCTAAATCTTCCCTGTTGCCAACCAGAAAATCTGTTTAGTCCAACCCACAAGCTGAAACATGATAACACCTTTAAATAACTTTTTCTTACATCACGTTTAACACAAACTACCGCCAAAATCGCCTAGTAAAGAATTGGGAATATCCAAATCCAGCATAAGCTTTAAACGCTGCTCTTTAGAATTTGCCATTTTGAACTCTGAAAATAAACACAATTACATCTAGACATTCACTTGAAATTCAAGTGATGGGGAAGTGAATATTTTTTCTCACTTCAAATTCAAGTGAATGTGGATGAATTCACTTGAAATTTAAGTGACTGCCAAGTGAAATGTATATGTCCCACTTGAATGGAAGAAAACCACTGGATCCTTGTTTTTAAGTGAAAAATCATGTGTATTTTAAGAGTGAATTTGGGTTCAGTGCACGGAAAATAAAAAAAAGGTAAAATTTACCTTTTTGCGAGGTAAATTTTTTCCACCCCTCTTTCGAGGTAAATTTTACCTTTTTTCATTCACCTAGCAAAAAGGTAAATTAAACCTTTTTTCAATTCACCTAGCAAAAAGGTAAATTTTACCTTTTTCGCATTCACCTAGCAAAATAGTAAATAATACCGTTTTCCCATTTACTGATTTAAAAGGTAAATGCTGGTTGGTTTGATTGGTTTCTTCAATAAGAATTAAAAAAATACAAAATTCTATAAAAAATTATGTTTATTGGAGATAAATAGGGATTGGTAATTCGGCTTCGCGTTCTTCCGAGCCGCCATGGCCGCTGAATACTCCTGCGTTGCGTACATTGCGTACATGACCTCCGCTGTTCGGCTAATCCGGTCAGGTTCGGCTTTTCCGGCTGAAGGATGACGTGGAATACACCTATAAGCTCTATGGGTCGATCTGAAACAAAAGCAATGTATTATGACGAGAACCAGCACAACAAAATGATATCTAAGAAAATACTTACCATTCAATTCCGATTCTCACATATTATGCACAAAGCAAAACTTGTTCCTGAATGACAAAACAGCTTAACCTCAATAAACGGGTTCGGCAAATAGTCACTTTTTTTCGAGAAGAATTGTACCGTTTTGTTTAGCTCAACTTCACCTCGCTACGAGGTAAGTTTTACCTTATTTGGTTTTACCTTTTTTTCTAGGTGAATTATACTTTATTATTCAGCTCAATTCAGGTGAACTTCACCTCGCTACGAGGTAAGATTTACCTTTTTTGGATTCACCTTTTTCCTCGGTGAATTGTACCTTTTTTCCAAACTCGATTCAGGTAAACTTTACCTCGCTGGGAGGTGAGTTTCACCTCGAAGAGGTAGAAGCTACCTTTTTGGCTTTCACGATCGTTTACCTTGGCTATCTCGGTAAATTTTACCTTTTTATTATTTTCCGTGTGTGCTATTGTTTTGAGCAGTGTTCCGAATATCACTCATTTTCAATGAATGTTCCTGATTGCACTTCGCAACTGAACGTACAGCGATCGGGTTTTGTTATTGATTGCTACTGGACTTATCCGATCATCGATCGTTCTATTCATCGCTAAAATACAGATCGCCTCGCATGATGCTTTCTGTCAAAACAGTACAGCACCATCATCAAATTGGAATCTCACTCATCAAAGAGCGATGCATACGGCGAATCATGTTGGGCTAGGATCAGGAGTGAATGGTTCAGGCAGTGAGCAAGTGATACATGTAACCGATCATTAGCAAATGTTGTTTGATTTTAAACTTAGCAAATTAATAAATTTATTTGATTTTACAGCTTTTTTTACTACAGTAAGAATAAAATTAAAACTGTAGTTGTGTTTGTGATGGAAAGATGGTCACTTCCGCCGTCTTTTCAATTTCTAATCAGCCAGGCGGATACTGAGTGAGTGACATTCAGAATGGATCAATGTGTATCTCACTCATCTCCGATATGCGATGATTGCTAAACCGATGATTCTGAATGATGCGACTCGGTTTGCATAGCTGATAGGAGCGCTGATCGAGATTGCATACCAGCCAGGCGAAGCAGTTGCGAGAGGCGCTAACCCATTATACAATCAGAATGTATCCAACAGGAAACGCATCCTGAGTGTTTATTTTGATTGATTTTCGGAAGATTGGTTT
This sequence comes from Uranotaenia lowii, assembly GCF_029784155.1. Classification (NCBI taxonomy): domain Eukaryota; kingdom Metazoa; phylum Arthropoda; class Insecta; order Diptera; family Culicidae; genus Uranotaenia; species Uranotaenia lowii. Next base: position 35,892,784 of record NC_073692.1, read on the forward strand.
TGAGAAACAAAATTTTCTGTTTTGGCACCCGAAAAAAGCCAAAATACAATGCTCTGTAGTAGAGATTCTCCAGTAGGTACAGGCGACAGCGATTTATTGCAGCTCTCAACACTCACTGTAAACAAAGTAAAACAAACGAAATAATTACCGCGACATTTCCTTATAATTCAGCATTTTACGTTAGGCTGTGTCGTTTTGCAACTTTTTTCTGATTTAAAATAAAATCCTGTAGTCTGACAAGTTTCCTTTTTGGTCCAAATGAAAGACAGAATTTGATTTGAATTGATTTGATTTATTTATTTATTCTTGCAATTCAAGATACAATCTTATTAGACATTGCAATCGGCTTGTACTGGGTTAACAAAAAAAACAGTGATTAGAATTTCTGGGGCTGAAAAATTCTCTCTACAACTTGCCGAAGACGGCAGCGAAGCGGTGGGAATACCGAGATAATAGTTATAGCGTCCCAAACAGAGCATTCTCTTTTTCATGAACATGTCGGCTGCCTCCAAAAGACAACCCTCTTTGGTATCCCCCTTGTTGCACCTCTTCTTACAACTGGGATCTGCTCATCTTGATAGAAATTACTGGGATTTTCAGTGGACCCGTCTGCCATCCCACAGAGAGTTTTGACTTTTAAATAAACTTCATATAAAGTTTAAAAAAAAAATGAAATCGCTTGAAGCAGAGCACTCGTTTCCAACTTTGACCAACTGTCATTTCTGTCTGGATGATATTTTTTTCATGGAATTTTCAAAAAATCTCAACAGGTCGTGTGGCGATACTATCCAAGGCCCAATGAATAGCAGCTAACTCTGCTGTATACACAGAGCACGGTGATTCAAAGCTGTAAGAGGAGCTAGATTGTTCGGTGAACACTCCAAATCCCGTTGAATCCTCTATCAGGGAGCCATCGGTAAAGAACATTTTTCAGCATCGACTTGTCTACATATATTTAGCTTAGAAAATTTGTGAAACGAAAAGTGGACGGTGCGTGTCCGGGATTCCACGAATTTCCTGCTGCATAGACAAATCAAACAGGAAAGAAGAATTATCGTAGTGAGGGCTGCAAACACGAGTTGGAGAGTACGAAGAAGGGTTTACCTGCATTGACATGAGGATGTGGTATTTAGACATAAATCTGGTTTGAAGATTTTGCTCTAGTAGCCTTTCAAAATTTACAATCACCAATGGGTTAATGACCTCACACCTGATGAGGAACCGAAGTGATAGTGGATTGAATCGATCCTTCAAAAGGAGTATTCCTGCCAAAACTCTAAGCTCATTGGATACGCTCAAGTTTGATGAGGCGAGTTTTGGCAGCTGACAGGAAAGACAAGCTACCATATTTCATCACTGAAAGAATAGTTGTTCGGTACAGTATTATAAGATCTTCTGGATGGGCTCCTTACCAAGTGCAAGTGATTGATCGGAGAAAATTGATTCTTTGTTGGCATTTTTCTTTCAGCTACTCAATGTGAGCTCTCCAGGTAAACTTGGAATCAAACCAAACCCCAAGATACTTGAAACATCTTGATTGAGTGATCGTTCTGCCTAGGAGTTGAAGCTTAGGTTGAGCAGGTCTATGTTTCTTAGAGAAAACAACCATCTCCGTTTTCTGTGGAGAAAACTCAATGTTAAGCCCCAAAGACCAGGTTGACAATCTTTTTTTTTTTATTAGTTGATCACCCAGATGGTAAATCCTTTTTACGGATTGCATTCCAAGGCACGGCGAGCGACCGAGTCCCCCCAGTATGCTACTCTGGGTCCATGGGTGCAATTGGACGACTCATGATACTAAGTACCCCTACGCTATAAAGTCCACCTGGGGCCTCTGGCCATAATTCCCATCCGGACCAGCATCGAAGGCTATACCCGAGATGGGAGACCAAGTCTGCGCTTAAGCGCTCATCGACAAGTCCAGTTCGAGTCAAACTTCAGCATATATACCCTGGCTCTTGTTAAGATTCAAGACTAAGGACCTCTCCTCTAATGACTCGAGGTCCGGCCTTTACTCGCAACTCGAGACTAGCTTGGTTCCCACGACTATCGTGCGCTCCGCCTCTGTTCGAGACCACTGCAAGAGACCAATGACCTCTCCTCTAACGACTCGAGATCTTGGCTCCGCTTGGCTTGGCTCGAGGCCCTCTCCTCTTTGCCCGTCCGTGTGCTGATCGAGAGCAGCTTATCCTAGACTCGCGCCTGTCACAGCACACGTCCGGGGCTTTACGAAAGACTACTCGGATGATTCCCGGCGAAGAATTCATCCTACACCGACTCATCCTACCCGAGAGTATTTCGCGGCGTAAATACTCTTCCCCCTTCGAGTTCGGCTACGAAAAAGGTATAGTCTTAAAGGGTGATACGGTAAAAAAATTGGTCTAGGGAAAACGCGTGTAAATCGGTGAAATCGTTTATTAAAAAAATCAAATTAAATTTCTTTTTCAAGTTTAATTAGTATAAAATTCAGGAAAAATATTCAGTTAGGCTTCCGCTTTTCCAAGTCCGAATTGCCGGGCCTTACGCTTAACCCCTGTACAGCCCTTTTGTACAGCCACCTTGTCCACCTTCTTCGTCGCAGAAAGCCAGTTTGCCTTGAACTGCTGCTCGTCCTTAGCAGTTTTGGAAGGGTTGGGAGTGGTTCTTGTCCTTGGGAACCATCTGCACGTTGTTGGCGGCGTACCACTCCATGGCCTTTTTACCGTAATGGCAAGATGCCAAATCCGGCCAAAACAGTACGGAACAACCGTGTTTCTTCAGGAAAGGCAGCAGACGTTTATTCAAACACTGTTTTACGTAAATTTCTTGGTTGACAGTCCCGGAAGCTATGAAAAGGCTGCTTTTCATGTCACAGGTACAGATGGCTTGCCAAACCAGATATTTCTTCGCGAACTTTGACAGTTTCATGTGCTTGAAAATATCTGCTACCTTTTCCCTTCCTTTTGCCGTATAAAATTCCTGTCCCGGAAGCTGCTTGTAGTCGGCTTTGACGTACATAGGTTTTGTCGTCCATTACCACGCAGTCAAACTTCGTCAGCATCGTCGTGTACAGCCTCCGGGATCGCGCTTTGGCCGTCGTATTTTGTTTATCATCGCGATTTGGAGTCACTACCTTCTTGTAAGTCGATAGTCCGGCTCGTTTCATGGCTCGATGCACGGTTGTAGACGAAACACCCAGCTTATTTGCGCCATCTCGGAGAGAGAGGTTAGGGTTTCGCTTGAAACTACCGGCAACTGTCTTTGTCGTCTCAGCGGCTTCCGTTTTTCGATTTCCCCCCGATCCAGACTTCCTAGCTGTCCGTTCCCCAAAAACTTTAATTACATTTGTAACGGTTGATTTGGCAACTTTTAGCGGTTTTGCAAGCTTTGCGTGCGAGTAGCTCGGATTTTCGCGATGCGCGAGCAAAATTTTGATACACTGCTCTTCTTCCTTGGACGGCATTTTAACAACTAAAGAGTGAATTCCAAAATCAAAATACGAGCAACATTCTACACACACACACCTTCAAAATGAGGGGTGTTCAGGTTTTTGAAATGCAAAATTGAAAGAAATATGTCAAGTTGATATTGACCAAATTTTGACCTTTTCACCCTTTATCCCCGCAGCTTCCCTCGTGGGGAGCGCGTTTTACTCAGATACTCCGTGGCGGTGGAGGTATCCTACACAACGTTCGCGACGTACCTAACAGCTCGACATACGCAGAAAGTAGAGTCTTATCTTTGTATGCTTTACTGCTAGGATCGGACGCACACTATTCGAATGTCCCCCGCCGAAAGAGCATTCTACTCCGACCGTGGTCCGGTCTTCCTCCTCCCTTTTTGGCTGGCAACCATAGGCTTTTTGCCCGTCGTGTGTCGCAGCTTATCCTAGACTCGCGCCTGTCACAGCACACGTACGGGTCTTAAATGCTTGCGACTCAGATGAATCCCGATGATAATGTCATCCTACCCGACTCGAGTGGCCCATCCGACGGCGACGTGAGACCACTCTACCCGAGAGTACTCCGCGACGTGAATACTCTTCCTCCTTCGAGTTCGACTGCGGAGAAGGTCAAGTCTTATCCTCACAGCCTCCGTCGCAGAGGGCGTGTTCGACTCGGATACTCCACGGCGGTAACGTTGGAGGTATCCTACACACCAACGCGCGACGTACCTAGCAGCTTAAGTCCTATCTTTGTATGCTTTACTGCCAGGGTCGGACGCACACTACTCAGGTGCTCCCCGACGAAGGAGTCACCATACACCGGTTGCGGACTGGTGCTGGTTCCAACTCCTCTGCAGGGCAGTCATGATCCGGGTGAACCCATCGCTGACCACGCGCCAAGTATTGGCATCCTCACACATCCTCCGCACGATGTTGTCGGCTGTCGTGTCTGGTCCGCAGGCGGCACGTACTCCTTCGAACCTCGGACAGTTGAAAACTACGTGCTCTGGTGTCTCGATTGTGTCACCGCAGGTTGGACAGGATGGCGAGGCCACGTGTCCAAACTGATGGTGGTACTGCATGAAACATCCGTGACCAGTCAAGAACTGTGTCATGCAAAAATCCACCTCTCCATGTCTCCGGTTCACCCAGGATCCGATGTTAGAGATCAAGCGATGGGTCCACCAACCACGTTCCGAGCTTTCCCATTGGTGTTGTTCAATAGCTCCCGGGAGCTCACCTTGTCTGACAAAACCTCTATTGAGACTGCATCAAAAGCTCCCTTTATGTCTAGAAACACTGAAACCATTTGCTCACGTTTTGCGTACGCCATTTGTATCTCTGAAGACAGCAAAGCAAGACAATCGTTTGTTTCTTTGCCCCTTCGAAACCCAAATAGACTATCTGACAGATTTGAAAGTTTTAAGTGATTTTAAGATGAAAACACGTTTATTAAGTAAAGTGCAACCGCATACATGCAGAATGACCGTTAACTCGATTTTTTTTACATTTCGCAGTTTCGCCCTTATGAAACATTACTGTATCTTTTTCCCCAGTCAGTACAGTCTTCAAATTTTGCGGAGTGTTAGATGGATAGTCGAACTAGATTTTGTGGTAATTCCATGAAAAAATATACCCAGGCAGAAATGGCAGCTGGTCAAAGTTGGAAGCTAGTGCGCTGCTTCACGCGATTTCATACTTTTTAGAATGCAACTGTAGCTCAAAGGACATTTTACGTACACGGTAACCAAAGTTACTCTAATCTGTATAAAATTCCATACAGTTTCCAGAAAAGTGTCTCCACGCACTTTTAAGTTTGAGCGCTTTAGGCAGAGCGTGTCTAAAGAGCTTTTATACATTGGAAAGCTTCCAACCAGTTAGTGAATTCTGTGTATTTTGACGTAGGGATGCCCATGCATTTTCAAGATTTCTTCAGGAAAGTAAACGTTGATGAAAATTTCTCAAAAAAAATCATAAAAATTATACTTTTTTCCGTAGCTATAAAATATTTATTGTCAAATACACATAATACCGGTAATTCTAATGCCGGAATGTTCTTTCTCATTTAGATCCGCAACAAACGTAACACCAAACATGGTTCAAGGTTCAACTGGTAAGACATTCGTTTGAACATCCGGTACGGACCACATCAACATGTTGCCTAACCTAGAGGGGGCCCAGGGGGAATCGAGGATCTGTAATAGAAAAATTAATCTTAAATAATTATTTTACCAAGTGAAAAATTATTTACATAGAAAAAACTAGTATTTTTATAATATGACATTTCGAAATTGATTTCAGCGCTACTTTTCATTTCGAGTTCGAATTAAATTTGAAGATCTAGAGGAAACCTTTGTCAGATTCGAATCTTTTGTTTTTCATGATTGAAAATAAAAAATATAGAATAATGTTTTTTGTGATATACCTTTTAAAAAAGTTCCGATGAGATGACCAGAATTAAAAGACTCTTCCGTCAAGCTTGCAGTATGAAGTTTAGCTGTTGATGAAATGAAAACAGCAAAATCAGGCTGTTAAATCAATCTTGAAATAACGAGGAAAAACTAAATTTACTAATCAGAAACCATTTCAGTTCAATTTAAAAGGATTCATGCACAATAACATGACATATATTATTATGGGAACTATTCCGGGATGCATTATCGGATCTCAGGGACTTGTGTGCTTATAATACTTACATGTTTGTATGGGAATGCAGTATACGCGAAGTGTTGAATGAATGAATATGAAGCCGCCGATTGAATGTTGGAAATCAAGCACCGAAGCAGCTTCCTTCGGTAGTGGCACGATGAGTAGCTGGAAATGCTGTTCTGAATCGTATCGGTATCGGTTTATAAGTTCAGCTGAACTTTGGGAACAGTTTGTTTTGCAACCTATCGTTGATTATCCGAAAATGACCTGAAACAAACAATTTCATGACACCGTGTTTTCAATATGCTAACCAATTGGCTTACAGTAAATGCCGTGAGAAGAAATCGACTTATAGTTTCTTGGGTCCGTCGGAGCGTTTCCAGAATCCAACACCGGTGATACAGGCACAGTACAATTTCTGGTTCACTTGCCGTTTTTTATTTTTTTTTTGCATTTTCCTGGAAATAAATGAAGTTGATAGTTCATCTAATAAGAAAAATTTTATAAGCTCGAAATCTTACATCAAAGAAAAAAAAAAAGATACAATGGACTTACTCATGCCGTTTGATCCACATCCGCCGAAAGATCCACAGGGTGGCAATGTACGGATTGATTCCGAGAATTTCCCCGGTCAGATCGAACTCGTTTCTCAGGTTCTTCCGTTCCATACCGACGCGGATATTCTGCGCCTTACCTTTCCGTACCTTTTCTTGCTTAGAGCTTCGTCGGAACTGGTTCGCACCTTACAACGTCCGCGATATACCACCAAAAAGTTTCAAAACTTTTTGTTTTTTCCGCTCTGACACCCCTTCAAATAAAATTCCAACAACAGCAAACTTTTTATTCAGAGCATGAATAATCGAGATTTAGTTTTCATTTGTATATTGTCCACCCAAAACTACTCAAAATTGAATTGGGGGTATACAAATATTGAGCATCAATCGATTAGTTATGATGAACGTATATTCTCAACACATTTTATGAATAACTAAATTTTTCCGTGTAAGGTAAGGCACAAACCGGAACATCTAGAATCAACTGTGTGTTCTCGTCCACATTTTTCCATAAGACACACTTAATCACATCGCACCAAGATCTCACCAGGAAGAGTTACAAGGTGTAAACAAAGGTGACTTACCTTTTAAAGCCACCTTGTTTAATTTGGAATAGCTTTCCTTAGCCACTTGTTTCTTTTTTTAAATTTGTAAACATGGTTCCAAAAAAAAGGTACACAAAATTGACGACCTTCCCCCCCAATGAACGGCTCTTAAATTGATTGGAAGGAAATTAAGTGTAAACAGAACAACGACCGTAAACTCGTGAAGCAGGGTTCCTACCCTTTATCCATACGGGGTGTCTCGCGCAACTCGATTGCCGTTGAAGCTCTAGACTAGGCTAAGCTAGATATACCTACCTAGAGAGGTGCTGATTCTCGCACATAAATACAATTACAGATCTTGTAAACACTTGCTGCCTGTTGCTTTTGCTAAGTTTAGCGGCAGTTAGTTGGTTGGTGGAGGTGTTGTTTAAGTTCATTTTTGCGATCCCCCGTCGTCGTCGTCGATTGCCATCGATCTTAAACCGAAGCCGAACTGCTGGCTGGCCCAATGTTAATGATGGTAAATAATCGCGTTGGTTGACTGCGCTGCTGCTTGATGCGTATGTGGAGTTTATATGGTTTTAAGTTTAGGCGGAATAGCATTACTGCTTGGTGTTTTTTGTTAAGCTAATGGCTAACCTGCGAAGGCATTCGGTTCGAGCGATTGCCCGAGTGCAGTCACGAAGACGACTTGGTGGTGGCCCAAAGCGGCATTATATCAGGGCCGTTTCATCATTCGCCCTGCCGTCATGTTAATCATACTGTGTAAGATTTCGATGGGTGAAACATTCTTTGGTGGGGGTGCTTCCATCTTCTTTTAACTCGCCATCAATTTGTAAAACTTCTAATTTTGTTTTGTTCTTTCTCCTCAACAGATGCGACTGAAAATGGCCAGAACATTCCGTCAGAATCGCCCACGGCAGCAACTTTATCGAGTGGAGGCGGAAGTGATAATTCAAATGCAGCAACGAGCCCGACTAGTATAAGACTCTCATCGAAGAAACGGCCTCCACACCTAACCTGTCGAATTAGTAACTCATCATCGCCAACTAATGCGGCCGTAGTAGAAACGGCCGATGGCCAATCGGTGATCATTGGAAGTGGCAACCAGAAAAAGATGGCACCATCAGGGGATTCGGTATCATCGACTATGCAGCTCCCCACAACAACAACGGGTCAGCATTCCGATAATGATGATGAGCACGTATCATCAGATCGGGAAGTGTCGCCCAAGTTTGTGGTTGGGACGAAAAAATACGGCCGTCGATCGCGTCCCCGAACCGATGACTGCAACGGACTGGACAGTGGCTCGGATGTCAGCAACTCGGACAATGAATCCGTTCCCCAACAGCAGCAGCAGCAGCAAAGCTCCACCGAAGATGGTAAAAACAATTCCTCCAAACAAGTGCAGCGATCCGCATCCCAGAGCGATATACACGGTTCTAAACGAAAGCGCCCCCTAGGCGTCAACAGGCTGAAACGGTGTGCCTCTCTACCGACTCATCGACAGCGGCCAGACCTTGTTAATCGAACGCTCATAAACACGAAAAACGTTCGCGATCAGCTGAACATGGATGAGACGATCGATAAAAAGATTTACTTTATGCGTTTGTCGGAAAACCTGCGGGAGGTCTGGGACTCGCTCCTGGATGGCGGCCACGGAGATCTGCTTAATCGAGGCCAGTTGGAGGTGGTCTGCGAACGGGTTGGCCTGCAGAAGCTTCCAGCTAAGCTCGCGGCCCAGGAAGTGTTCACCAAACTTTCCCTCCAGCCGATCGAGGGTATCAGCTTCGATGAGTTCATATCGCTGCTACAAAGTGATTCCGATATTTTACCGATTGGGGGCGGCATCAACAACGGGGGCATTGAGGGTGGCGGAGTTTCGCCGATGCGCCGCTTGTACGACGAAAGTGACACCTTCAAGGCTCAGGAGTTGGATCGCGATAGCGTCGAGGAAACGGTCGGTTTTACGGTTCGAATGCCCGGTAATTATCTATCATTTTCCTTAAAAAAAACCAACATTCGTACATCGTAATGTGTGAGCTAAAATAAAAAACAAAAAAAAATCAATCAATCGTAAATTCCTCAGATTGGACGGCGGAAATCGGTTCCCTGTCGGCGGCCATCATCCTGGACATGTGGGAATCGGCGGGCATCGTGGAACCGCGGGCTCTGCTGCACGAGCTCGGGTTCTACGGAGCGGAAATTCAGGTGGCCGATCTGGTGACTGCCCTAGAGGACGAACAGCAGCGGCTCGGCGATGGTGGTGATACCTCGTCGATTATGCGCGTAAGTGTTGGTTTCTCTCTCTTTGTTTTGCGACTCAAGCCATTCGGGTTTGGTTTTGTTTACGCGGCACAGCTGCTGCAGGAATGTTTGAAGCTGTTTGAGAATCGAACTGTTCTGCTTGTTGACAAATCTTCGTAGTGGAATGACTTCACCTACGCTTGAAACTTTAATATTTGCATTGAGTGATATAGCTTCATCAAGTGTGGGTTCACTCTTCGTCTCGATCATGATATTTTTTTTAAGTTTTTTATCAAACTTTGCCAAAGGAATTTGAAATTTGTTTTACACGATAAAACTTGCAAAACACCCGAGATTATTATTTATTTATTTTAATAGTATTCCATCTCACGACACAACTTGACGAGCATAATTCCTAAAATTCACGCGTCCGGCATTCTCGCAACATGTCCTGCCCAGCGTATCCGGAAAGCCTTCACCATCTAGGTGGTGATCATCATAAAAAATTTGTTTTAAAATTTTTTTTTTTGGTTAATTTCTAAGTTATTTGGGCTACATCAGGGGTGAGCAACCTTTTTAAGCAACGGGCCACTTTTAATTTAGAATTCTTTCGGCGGGCCGCATTGAAAATAAAATTTAAGTAGCAATGGTTTGCAGAGCTTTACGGTACTTTTTATAATCAAACATTTTTGACAATAACAAAAGGATAAATAAATCGAATTCATAAACTTGCATAAACTTTTTTTTTAAATAAGTTGATCAAACTAGCCGAAAGTGAACAAGTTAGTCACTAAATTTTGATCATTTTCCAATAATGTTTTAATTGAATTTAAATATTTAGCAGATATTCATTTTTACAAAAAAATATTATCTTCTATTTATTAGAAACGAAATTATCGAAAGTCTTTCTACGGTTTGTAAAAAGATTTCAACCTTTTTTTTTTTGAGAAAAATCCTTTTTTGTTCGACCCGATGATATGGTATTTTTCATCATCACTTCCATTTAAAATTTCCACACACAAAACTTTCGAGGCTCCACTTAGCAAAAATGAGCTGTACTTTCCGTTAGCAAAATTTTTTTTTTACTGTTGAGTTAGCACTTTCCCAAATTGTCATGACTTTTGCTCAATTTGAGTAAAAATAACCATTTTACTACTAATTTAAGCATTTGAAGTAGTATGGACTCAAACTTTTAGCCTGTGCTCAAACCACGTTCTTTATGTGCTCAATTTTTAGAAAGACGACACAGGCGGGAACCTGTCAGATTATTCTTGTTTTTGTTTTGCACCGCGCGCGGGTAAAAATATTTTTGTTTCGCTCCTCAGTTTTCGTCTTTTAATTTGAATTTGAATTTGGTAAGTAGTACATAAAATAGTGGTTAAAAGGAAAAAATAACAGAAATATTAAGCTTTCCAATCCTAAAATCGGCAACGACTAACCAGGTTTCCGAACTTTTCCAGGATCAACAGCAGCTCGTGTTAGGGAATGCTGCAGAAGTAGCCGCATTCTCCCTCCAGCGGAACGGTTACCGGTTCGGTAATCAGTGGAACATCGCGGAATCCTAACGCTGCACATACCGGTACACGATAACCAGAAAGGAGGAGAAAAGTGTGAAGCGCAAAACCGAACACGGAAGCAGCAGTAGTGGTTCCGCCGGGTGGTGTGGTTTACCTGTTGGTGGTCAGTGTTTCTTACTATCAGCTAGCAAAAAAAAAAAATAGACTGTCTACCTATTATAGTTTTATTTCTATTCTATAAGATCCTAATATAAAATGCACTTAACTAAATTATTTCTGTTTTTCAGATTTCATTGGTGGAGATGTATACACACAAAACTTTCGAGGCTCCACTTAGCAAAAATGAGCTGTTACTTTCCGTTAGCAAAATTTTTTTTTTACTGTTGAGTTAGCACTTTCCCAAATTGTCATGACTTTTGCTCAATTTGAGTAAAAATAACCATTTTACTACTAATTTAAGCATTTGAAGTAGTATGGACTCAAACTTTTAGCCTGTGCTCAAACCACGTTCTTTATGTGCTCAATTTTTAGAAAGACGACACAGGCGGGAACCTGTCAGATTATTCTTGTTTTTGTTTTGCACCGCGCGCGGGTAAAAATATTTTTGTTTCGCTCCTCAGTTTTCGTCTTTTAATTTGAATTTGAATTTGGTAAGTAGTACATAAAATAGTGGTTAAAAGGAAAAAAATAACAGAAATATTAAGCTTTCCAATCCTAAAATCGGCAACGACTAACCAGGTTTCCGAACTTTTCCAGGATCAACAGCAGCTCGTGTTAGAGAATGTTGCAGAAGTAGCCGCATTCTCCCTCCAGCGGAACGGTTACCGGTTCGGTAATCAGTGGAAAATCGCGGAATCCTAACGCTGCACATACCGGTACACGATAACCAGAAAGGAGGAGAAAAGTGTGAAGCGCAAAACCGAACCCGGAAGCAGCAGTAGTGGTTCCGCCGGGTGGTGTGGTTTACCTGTTGGTGGTCAGTGTTTCTTACTATCAGCTAGCAAAAAAAAATAGACTGTCTACCTATTATAGTTTTATTTCTATTCTATAAGATCCTAATATGAAATGCACTTAACTAAATTATTTCTGTTTTTCAGATTTCATTGGTGGAGATGTATAGTAAAAGCTTCAAGAACGCGATGATGGAATACACTTTTCGAAACTCGCGGAGTGATGCGAACAAAAATAAAAGAGAAGATAAAAAAAATCAAATCTCACTTTTTAATATTTGAAAACCTTTCCATTGAAAATAATTTAATTTTGGATTTTACTCAAATTCTAGCAAACGTTAGAAAAATAAATTTTGCTAAAATGTTAGCAAACAAAGGTTTTTGTTTGCTTGAAAATTAGTAAACATTCAGTCAGGACACATTTTGCTATTTTGCTAAAATTTTAGTAGAAAAAAATTGCTAAATTGATTGCTAACTTTCTAGCTGGTCAAATTTGAGCAAAATTTTGCTAATTTTCGTCCTCGAAAATTTTGTGTGTAGTAAAAGCTTCAAGAACGCGATGATGGAATACACTTTTCGAAACTCGCGGAGTGATGCGAACAAAAATAAAAGAGAAGATAAAAAAAAACAAATCTCACTTTTTAATATTTGAAAACCTTTCGATTGAAAATAATTTAATTTTGGATTTTGCTCAAATTCTAGCAAACGTTAGAAAAATAAATTTTGCTAAAATGTTAGCAAACAAAGGTTTTTGTTTGCTTGAAAATTAGTAAACATTCAGTCAGGACACATTTTGCTATTTTGCTAAAATTTTAGTAGAACAAAATTGCTAAATTGATTGCTAACTTTCTAGCTGGTCAAATTTGAGCAAAATTTTGCTAATTTTCGTCCTCGAAAATTTTGTGTGCACACACAAAATTTTCGAGGCCGGAATTTAGCAAAATTTTGCTCAAATTTGACCAGCTAGAAACTTAGCAATCAATTTAGCAATATTTTTTCACTAAAATTTTAGCAAACCGGAGAAAAAGTTAGCCGCCGCAATTTTTACTCAAATTTCTAGCAAAATCCGAAGAAAAAAACCGCCCAGAATTTTTGTTTACAAAATTTATAATTTCTCCTTTAGAAACGCAGGGAGGTTATCAAATTTAAAATAAAAAAAAACACTGATGCTTTCACCATTCACTTTAATTTATTTTCTGGATTTACACTTGTCCACCAGCGTTGTGAATACTTTATCGAACTTTACCAATAATTACTTTTTCCTAGCGCCTGGATCGGGTTGTTCCGGATGTGGGTAGGTCGACCGTTCGTTTCCGGATGTTTCCATCGTCGACCGACATTAAGCATGTTCGGATACTTGGCAACCTCTTCGGTGAATCCCCGGCTTTGATGTTGTATTCGCTGGGAGCGCCATCCTGGTAAAAATGGAAAATTTACTTATGAAAAAGCTCAAAAAGTTTGTTTACGTCTAGATTGGTCTTTACCTGTTTGCTTTCCAGTATAAATCCGCTTGGTCGTCGTCCGCTTGGTCATCAAAATCACCGCTGGCACCGAATTTCCGTAACCGAACTTATGTTTTCTTTTCGGCGGTAAAGGCGGCTGTTATTCAAAAGAAAAGCGGCCAGAAAAATTAATTTTTGCTCAAATCAAGCAAATTTAGCTTTTTGCTAACTCTAAAGTAAAAAAATAATTTTGCTAACGGGAAGTAACAGTGAATTTTTGCTAAGTGGAGCCCCGAAAGTTTTGTGTGCATGCACACAAAATTTCTGAGGCCGAAATTTAGCAAAATTTTGCTCAAATTTGACCAGCTAAAAAGTTAGCAATGAAATTAGCAAAAAAAAATTACAGTGAGCATTCTTTATAAGCAACCTTTACACAAGCAACATTCTATTGAAGCAACCTCTGCATTAGCAACTTTTTTTATTCCAAAATTTCTGTACAAGCAACCATGGTTTTATTTTTCATTTTCATTTTTATTCTTCCGTAAAAATGGAGAAGAAAGGCAGAGTATAAATTTCTTTGAAAACAAAATTATACATTTTAAATGAACTCCAAGATGGCAAGACACCGACAGAGATCTGCAGAAGCTACAACATCCATAAGTCGACTTTAACGAGGATAAAAAATAATAAAGAAAACTTGGAAGAATTCACCTCAAAAACGTATGTTAATAAAAAAAAAATCAAGCGAATGAAGCCATTAAAAAATCCTGATCTTGATGATAAACTATACGCATGGTTTTTACTACGGAGAGAAGCAAACGAATTGGTTTCAAACGAGAAGCACTAGATTTTAAAAGGTCACTCAATGGACACGAAGAATTTTCAGCCAGTGATGGCTGGCTCGATAAATTCAAAAAAACGCCACGGCTTAAGAATTTTGACGGTTACCGGTGAAAAACTTTCCTGCAATGCTGAGAGTGTTGCTACATTTACAAGCGATTTCGAAAAGATTATTGCCGAAAATGGGTTTTCAGCGGAACAGATCTACAATTGTGACGAAACCGGTCTGGTTTACAAAGGTTTGCACAAGAAAACAAACGCTACCGTTTTCGAAAAAACTGCTGTAGGACGGCAATCCATGAATGAAAGGGTCACCATTATGCCTTGTGTAAATGCAACTGGGACGCATAAATTCGATTTGATGATGATTGGAAAATCTAAAAATCCGCGGTGTTTTAAAAATGTAAATTTACCACTGTATTAAAATCATCCAAAAATTCTTGGCAAACTTCTGCGCTTTTTAAGGAGTGGTACAACGATTTATTCATCCCTGAAGTTTCTCGTCACTTAAAAGCTAAAGGCTTACCAGTAAAAGCAATTTTATTGGTCGATAATGCCACCTGTCATGGGACAGCAAACACTTTTTCCCATGATGAAAACTTTAAGGTTTTTTTTTCCACCCAACAATACACCCTTGTTGCAAACTTATGACCAAAATGTCATAAATCCCTTAAGCAACGGTATCGAAAGCACCTTCTGTCAACACTCTTGGCGTTATGTGTAAACGGCAATAACGACATATTTTAACTATGTAATAAAATATAAAACTGCTTATTTATCTATAAATCACAAAATTGATTTTTCTTAAAATTTATACTCCTTTTTTCTATACAAGCAACTTTTTCTACATAAGAAACTTTTTTGAAAAAATTGGTTCAGATTAGTTGCTTGTATAGAATGCTCACTGTACTAAATTTTTAGCAAAATAGCCGAAAGTGTCCAGACTAAATTTTTACTAATTTTTCAGTAAACAAATGCGTTGTTTGCTAAAATTTTAGTAACATTTTTGTTTGCCTCAGAAATTACTATAATTTTAGTAAATTTTAAATTTCAAAGTTACCGTTATTTAGTTTTTAAATAAAAAGATCGTTGCAATTTGATTGTTCCAATTTATTAAGAAAAAAAATACAACTGTATGCAAAAACAGCAGCAACAAAGAAAATTTTATTACTCACACTTTACACCGTATATTTTGTTATTGGTACTGTCTCGTAACTGACAGTGTTATCCGGAGTCCGGAGTAGCTTCTTGCCAACTATATGGTATCCGGAGATTCGATGATGGTAGGGAGGAAGTTATAACAGAGGACATTCGACAGAAGCCATTAAACCACTTTCACTGACATTCGATTTTCGGAGTGAGGCCGATACCATTCTACAAAAAAAGCAATGTGGTTAGAATAAAATTTTAAAAAAGCCCTTAGAACGAATTTTAAACTTACGAAGATTTGCTCAAAAGTCATCAAAATAATCAAAGGAAAAGCCTTCGGGAATGCGTAAACCGGATTAGCTTGGTAGTGAACCGTGACATGGCTTGGCCATCAACCAATAATTACAGGCCGGACCAATCAGCTTAGCTGAAATTTTATAACAGAGAAATTGAGTTAAGAATTGAAAATATGAATTGAGGCAGAAGTATATTTATGTTAAAAGAAACAATTTGTGGCATGCTACTACTTGTTTGTTTACAAGTAGTAGGATGCCACAAGTAGTTACGAACGTACCAAACAGTTTAACCCGTATTACCGTACGATTAGTTGAAACGGATCGTACGAATGGAATGTTAATATAAAACATCATTAGCTGAATATTTAAAGGAAAGCTAGTTTAGTATTTAGAGGATATTGACTTTAAGATAAGTGTTCGGAAAATGTCGCTCTAAAAACATCAAATCAGGCATTTTGCTATTACTTATACTTAATAAATTTCAAATACTACAATTTTTTATGGGCTCGATTCTTAGCGAGAGCTCAATGAATATGGGTTCTTTTGAAGGCAATAAATAATGCATATTTGAACTTACCTGTCTCTGAATGGAAGATAACTTAAAACATCAATATCAAAGCGCAAGGCCCAGCTGCCCGCGCAACCACACAGTAACCAGATTGACGACTCCCAAGAATTCCTGTAAAAAATAAAACAAAATAAGAGTTCTTTCAAAGTCTATCTGTTCCTTCAGGAAAAGCTTGCCCGGAATAGTTAGAACTTGTCGCAGTGCTCCGTTCGAATCCGAAACTCATATTTTCAATTTGCTGCGTTCTGGAACAATTCGAGTTTGAAGCTCGATGACGAAGCGTTCGAAAATTGGAGTTCAAAACTCGCAAACAGTAGTTTTACTGTTCCGGAAGGCAGGCAACTGAAAAATCGAGTTCCGAGCTCAAACGGAGCACTGTAAACAGTTTTTGCCTGTTCATCAGGTACCTACTTTTACACTCATTCACTTACCTTGTCTCCAGTTTTTTTTTTAGGAAAACTGCTGCCCTGCTGCCCCACCGGGGAGACTAAAGAAAGACTTTCAGCTGGCATCGTTTCCTCTCACCCTGGTATCACATACACAGAAAGATCTGGAAGTAATGAAATGTCTTTAGAATAATATAAAATCAATATAACTCAACCGTGATGTACTTTTACTGTTGGCAAATATGGGAATCCGTTCCATACCGACCTCCAGCAAGGAATTTTTGGACTGAATCCGGATTGTGGTATGCGTGCTCAAAGGCCGGTTTATTCTTTGTGCTTTACCGGATCGATCTTCCGGAAAAAGGCATTAAATATTCCAGCTAACTGTAACAGCTTCCAAATATTTTCACCCTCGCACCGGTGCAAAATAAAAACAAAAAATATTTGACAGGTTCCCGCTTGTGTCGCCCTTCTAAAATTTCAGCACTCCAAGACCGCGGTTTGTGCACAGGCTAATAGTTTGAGTCCGTGCTACTACAAATGCTAAAATAAGTAGTAAATGGGTGTTTTTTACTCAAATCCAGCAAAAGTCATGACAATTTGGAAAAGTGCTAACTCAGAAGTAAAAAAGAAATTTTGCTAACGGAAAGTAACAGCTGTTTTTTGCTAAGTGGAGCCTCGAAAGTTTTGTGTGTGGAGTTTAACCATAGCGATTTTTTTTCCTGTGTCCATTCTCGAAAAGTTTGCTAAAAATTTATTTAAATTTTGTCGTGAAGCTTCCTTTTTCCTTTAAATAGTAATTTTTTTATTTGAAGTTCCGTATGAAATCATTGCATTGAAATGTTGAGCAAGGTTTCAAAATCATGATAAATTCATTATTTTACAGATTTTGAAACAGATTCGCTAATGTTACAGATTGAAAATTTTTTTCTAAAAATTTACAGATTTTGACAGATTTCATATTTTTTTAAAAATTTAATGGGAAAGGCTTTCTAAGGCTGTATCATGAATATCTTATTACTTTGGTAATGTACACACAAAATTTTCGAGGCTCCACTTAGCAAAAATTAGCTGTTACTTTCCGTTAGCAAAAGTTTTTTTTTACTAATGAGTTAGCACTTTCTAATTTTATCTTTAAATTCGCTCAAATTGAGTAAAAACAACCCATTTACTGCTGAATTTAGTATTTACGGTAGCATGGACTCCAACCGCGGTCGTATTTTGCTTTATTTCAGCAAATGTCAGATCAGCGAGCAGCTAACCAAAACAAAGAAAAAGAAGAAGTTTTGCGCAATCGAGTTTTGTTTTGTTAAAATTATTCCGATTAAATTCGTTCGTTCGGTCGCGATTTCAAAACATTTCGGATCAAATTAGTTCCCGGTTCCAAGAGTTCCGTTTTCCGACGGTTATTAAAATAATTATTATCGAAAAAAGAAAGTTCTGGAAACATATGGGAATAGTTTTCAACGACGGTTGTTGCCGCGTCTGTCAGCTTTCTTGGCTCTGACGGGATCACGACCCGGGAGTTACTGTTCATCATTTGGGTCGTCTGTGAGCCGTTTCCACTTGCGCTGCATTTTCAAGTGGTTTAATTCCGAGATGGCAGTTCTTGCATTCCCGGTTTCAACACACCGATTTCGGAAGGCTGTTTTGGTGAGGGACAACCCCCTGGGGGGTATATGGCATTGTATGAAAAAGTGCTAGGGAGTTTGATGTTATTTTTGAGTTTGAAAGAATATTAAAATTTTACCCCTTGTTTTTTCAGAAAGGATATAAAACGATCCTAGTTAGGAGAGCTTGAATCCGGATTCGAAAAGAATGAGGACGGTGATTATTTGTGAGCTAAAAATTATCTTATTACGTCCTGGGTGTTTCAGTGAGGATTTTTTACTGGGTAAGTGTTTTTTATTTAGACAAGTCTTCAACAGTCCAATTGAATTTTCAAATTATGAAAGTAATCAGTTTTTAAAGATTTTGAGTTCTTATAGTAAATATTTATTTGAATGTAAAATGGATGAGTACCTATAGTATTTGAACGTGAATGTAAATGTGTAACGAATAGTATCTACTTCGTATTGATTGGGCTGGAACAAATATCATCCCCCTCTCTCCCTTGCGATGTTCCAACTCCGCAATTGCATTTAAATGCAAAATAATATTTCGATGTGGTTACATTATTTTATCACCAAATTTACTTACTACAACAACCCCAAATAAGAAAAATTATTGCTATCAGGAAATCAAAATAGAATCTGGCCGTCTAGCTATTATAATTTCAATGTATATGCGACAGCATAGAAAGTTATAATAATTATTTGTTTTTCAGATTTTGTTGACGGAGATGTCTGAAACATCGTGGTGACACTGCATGCCTCAAGTACGCGATGATGGAAGAAACTGGAAAACTTCCCGAGATGAAACTTATGGTAATAGCTATTTCTATGTATGTTTATAACATTAGACTAACTTTCTTTTTCTTCTCAGGAACTAACTGACCACCATGCCGCCAAACTAATACCGGTGTCAACATTTTCAATTGATCGTGAAAAGAAAAGTCCGAAGAGATAAGACCCGCAGGGAAATGCAAGCAAAAATAAAAAAGAATAGAAGATAAAAGCACATTAATTCTTATTTATTATATCCGAGAAAGAAATCCCGTTCATAAAAAATAATGAAATTTTAAATTTTACTCATTTTCTAGTAATTATATTTAAAAAAAAAGTTGCTAACATTTTAGCAAACAATTTTTATTTTGCTATACAATTAGTAAACTTCTAGTCAGGACACTTTTTTGTATTTTGCTAAAATTTTAGTTAAAAAAATTTGCTAAATTGATTGCTAAGTACTTAGCTGGTCAAATTTGAGCAAAATTTTGCTAATTTCCGGCCTCGAAAGTTTTGTGTGTATGGCTAGTTTAGAAGTAAAATGACCCAATTTAATCAATGTTTGGCATGATTTGCCTAAGAAATGTCTCAAAATAGCATCACACTTAACACAGAAAAAAAAACAAAATTCCCATTTTTCTATGGTGTAAGTAATCTCAGAACTGATTAAACTAATTCATTTTTTTGTCAGCTCTAGTTTTCGAGATAAGTTTAAAAAAAAGGTTAAAATTAACCCTTCATTTTATGATTTTTTATATTTCCTTAAAAATTGTTTTTAGCAGTTGGGAATGATGAGTACATCAAGAAAAAAAAACGATTTTTCTCTTTTTCCATGAATTAATTGTTGCAAATTTGTTACTTTTTGAAACGAAGGGTTGATTATTCAATTTGTGTACTTTTTCAACAAAACTTTGAAAAACAAATACTTATTGACTCAATGATGTTATGGAAGTTTATTTTTTGTTATTTTTTCCAAACCTTCAAAATCGGGAATTTGAACGAAATTTAAAAGAAAAATTCATCAACTTATTTCGTAGTCTTCCTCAATATCCAATATTCAATGACTTCCTAAAATGATGGCAGAAGATGTTTTAATCTTATTTTTTTAAATTTCAAGAAATTGGAGAATACAATTTTTTTTGAAAGCGTT